>NC_050451.1:96492241-96627241 GCF_903995425.1 Onychomys torridus
ATGTATAGAAAAATATTCCCCCTCAGAAACTAAAATAAAATCAAACATCACCATCAAAATAAAATAATCCAAAACAACCCTTAAAAACTTTGCTCAACAAAATACATTGTTAACTCATAAAATGGACTGATGACTAGCCATGCAAATGTTTTAAATAAAACCTTTACATTTTTTTTTTTTCACAGTAAACATACGCTGCTCTGAACTGCCTACCAATCACAAATAATGGCGAAATGGCACTTTCTGATTATACTGTATTTTGTTTATAGAAAGTTTGATACGATGGGACTTATCAGGTAAGAGGATGGGTGCTGTGACGCTGTCTCCAGTCGCAGTGAGGAGCTGGGGTTGGGGGTCAGAGTCCCTGGAGCGTGTGGATTCCATGCGAGCCATGCAGCACTTTTGTGTTTTTGTCAAGAGTCAAAGTTATTTATTTACAATACATTCATGCCTTCGTGCAACTGCCCATCCCTGCATAACCAACAGGGAGCCATCTTCGGGCTATCCACAGGGGAAAAATAGATATCTATCTCTCTATATAGATGTGATATATGTATATATGTATAGAGCCACTGCAACCAGCCCCAAGGGACCTTTGCCCCAGAGTAAGGGCGCTCAATTCTTCTGGCAGGCCCCATGCTGGAGTTTCAGTCAAATGGAGCTCCCAACAAAGAGCAAGCTAGCTGCACTCGCAGCTCCACAGTCTGCTCTTTGTTTTCGGAGGGAAGCTTAATGGCCAGAGCCTCTTAGTTGAGTGAGTTCATTGTTATTTATTTACTTATGTCCGCCGGGGCTTGTGATCTGAGTCAATGTTCTCCTTCCTACTCCCCCAAGATGCTGGCGGTAGTGGAGGATACATCGCTTCCTGCACACCACCCCCTTTAGGGTCTAGAGCTTAGTCTGAGAGTGAGTGAGAGCCGCAATCATACACCCTATGGGCCCCATCTGCATTGTAAGGCCCATTGTGCCAGTAGGAAGAGTCACAGACTGTCTGTAGGGAATTAATTTCGGACGCTGAGGAATTGGCATCCCTTCTCTTGGACCGCTTTCGGTTCCTCAGGATAAACACGAGCATGCCCACCACGGTGAAGGCGGAGGTGACGAACACCAGCAGCAGTCCTGGGACCAACACCGAGATGGACACCCTGCTGGTGTCTAGGTAGGAGTTGGAGTGTGTCCCGGTCTCCGCCAACCCAGTGCTGTTTTTACTGTGCGAAGTTAACGTGGGCGAGATCCTCGCGTACAGCTGGGGGCAGATCTCGTCATTGGAGAGCAGCATGAAATCCTTCCTGAAGAAGTTCACCGGCGTCTCACACTTGAGGTCGCTCATCAGCACCTCGGAGCCCAGGCGTTCTGCCCATTGCTTGAAAGGCACAATGGTGCAGGAGCACTCCCAGGGGTTGCCATGCAGGTCTATCTGGATGATAGAGGTTAACTGGTCCAGCACCCCTGCCACTGGGAGGTACATGAAGTAATTATTGTGCAGGCTGAGCTTAGACAGGGAGACACCTGCAAATACGTCCACGGGTAGGGACCTCAGCAAGTTGTTGTTGAGAATAAGAATCCTCAGCTTGGGCATGGCATTAAAAGTACCAGGGAGAATGAGCTGAATCGCGTTATACTCCACGTTCAGATACTCCAGGTTCTGCAGCCCAGCAAATTTCTCCCGGGACAGCGTGTCCAGGTAGTTACTATCCATGTACAGCCACCTGAGGTCCAAAAGATTCTTGAAAGTGTTGTTCTCTATGTTTGCGATGTTGTTGTTGCCCAGATCCAACAGAATGAGGTTCTTGTAATCCACAAAGTGTGATTTTCGGATGCTGTGGATCTTGTTATCTCGCAGGAAAAGCTCCTGCACGTTGGAGAGCTTAGGCTTCAAATCAGCCAAGCTGCTCACGTTCCGGTTGTTACAGTTCATCTTTAAGCCTGAGCCTGGGATGTGGTCGCAGCTGCAGCCCCCGGGGCACGGCAAGCCTTGCACTGGGGGTTTATTTCTGGCGCCTCCAGTAGCTATCGGTGGTGTGGGTTTGATTTTGAGCTGCCAGTTGCCCGGGATCTTTGTACCTCCATTTGGAACAGACCCTGGGGTGGCATGCTCGTCTTGCCCATTTGTCTTGAAAGGAGTTGGCAGGGGGCCAGGAGCGAAGGTCTCTTCCTGGGCAGGGGGAGCCGGGAGACTAGAATCCACTCGGTTTTTCAAAGGACACAAGTCCTGTTCAGTGGTTTCATTGAGGTCTTTACCCTGTAGCCTGGTGGGGGCTTCGCAGACCACTCGGCCGATAAGGGCATTTTTGGGAATGTTCTCTAGCCATTCTTTCAGGGAGAGCAGATCACAGGTGCAGTCCCAAGGGTTATCCTCTAGCAGGATCTCAGCAATGCCAGGGATCTGTTCCAAAACCTCCTCATAGGGTAGTGTTTTCAGCCTGTTTCCCCGGAGGTCGAGGTGGGTGATGGGCACATACTGGAATACATTGGCAGGTAGGGTGCTGATGAGATTGTCGTTTAAAATGAGGACTTCCAACTTGTTCAAGTCCTGGAAGGCCCCCGGGTCTATATCCCGTAATAAATTAAAATCAGCCTGGAGGTATTCCAGATCGTCCAGCCCCAAAAAAGTCTGCTTTCGAAAAGACTTGATCTTGTTGTTGTTGATATGCAGCCGTTTCACCAGCTGCAGCCCCAGAAAAGCCCCCGGAACGATTTCATGCAAGCCATTGTTTTCCATATGCAAACTAACCGCATTATAAAAGTTAGCGAACTCATTAGGGAAAAGTCGAGTGAGGGAATTGCCATGCAGAAATAAATGGTAAAACTGGGAAGTCGGGGCGGTGAAGCGCTGCAGACTTGTAAAGCCCTTTTTTTCACAGTCTACGTGTAAGTCCCCTTCTATCTCATTGCAAGAACAGATCTTCTCTCTACAAACGTCCCCTGTAACGTTTCCAGCGGCAAAACAAAGAGACGTCTCCAGCAACAGGATCCAAAGCAGCATTTTTAAAGCGAGCAATTCATCCCAGATCTCATCACAAAGTAACAGCAACCATCCTGCTCGCCACAGACACAATTCAAGTTCATTTAGTGCTCCAATGTCCGATCCCAGAGAAAGAGAAAAAAAGGGTTTGGGGGGGGGGGGGTGGATTCCTTCCTCCCTAACCCCCCCGTACTGCAATAGCCCAGACGCCAGTCAATAATTATATCCACAAACTATCCAGGCACATAGTGCAAGACAAGCAGAAAAAAGGGGGTGGAAAATGGGGGGGGGGGGCAGAGGAGAGAGAGAGAGAGAGAGAGAGAGAGAGAGAGAGAGAGAGAGAGAGAGAGAGAAAGCAAACTACTCCCCCTCAACCCTTTAAAAATAACCAAAATAAGTTAAATATATACCTCTAAAATTAAAAGGAAACGCACCGTTACAGAATCATGTTTAGAGGTCCTCACTAACCAGGAAAGGAACAATGCTAGCAATTAGAAGCAAGTGCATGTTAGAAACAAGCAGGTTTGCAGCGTAGTACAGGCGCACTGCCTGTGATGGCTGTGCGTCGGACTGACCTTGCCTCTCAGATACAAAGCAGGGCTTTCGGCGGCTTCAGCGGTCCAGGCAGCTGGAGGAGTTCTTGTCCTGGTTGTGGGTTGCCCAGAAGTACCCCCAAGGTGCTGTCCAGTACCCCCGGTGCTGAAATCACGCCCGACCAAAAGACTCACACTGCCCAGCCAATGGCGCTGGAAAATTTCCGCAATCGCTGCGTTTTGTGGATGTCCATCCTGATCCCTTTTCCCCTTTTGGCCGTCTTCAGCCCTTTTTTTTTTTCTTTTTTTTTTCTGTGCTCCGGCCGGTGCTTACTAGCTCTTCTTTGCTTGTTCTCCTTCTCTTTCTTCTGCTCTTTCGGAATTACGTGAAGGGGGGGAGGAGAGAGGGGGAGCGAGTTGTCTGAGGGAGGAAGAGAGCGCGAGAAAGGGGAGGAGGGGGGAGTTGCTAAGAAGCTCGGCTGGTTCCAGCCTGGTGCACTCTGAAAGATCTGACACCCTCTGCTGATCTGCAGTAGCAAAAATCCATCTGGTGAGGGAATGCTGAAAGAAAAAAAAAAAAAAAAATCCACGTTAAGGGCAAGCGTTAAAAACGTGGGTATTAAAGGCTGTCGATCTACATAGAAGCTTATTTTAAATTGATTATTTAATTCTTTTTGCTTGCTAGAAACTTTACCCTTTCCTTTCCTTAAAGACCTCACAACCCCCGCAAGCTCCAGCGTTCCGAAAGCACGGCTTTTTAAAACATTTATTTCCCAATGGCTTGAATAAAATTAGTGTCAGGGTGTCAAGCGAACAGCAATTTGAGGTAATTATATTGCACGCCATTTTCATCGGTGCTTTAAATGCGTTTCTGCCTTCTCTGCGGTACCACGTTTTATACTGTTTGATGCCTTTGGAACCTCTATTTTATTTTTGCACATAGAAAGCAGCTATTCGAAATATATATATATATATATTACATAATATGACAATTTGGTAGAGAATATTTGTTTCCAGGTATATAATTGAGGCATATACTTTTCCATTTTAAAGTTGTTACAGAATTTCAGTCAATTTGGTCCTAGAGAGTTAGGTTTTTCTGATGGCATTTCTTGAATGTTATTTAAATCTGCAGAGTGAAAGCACAATGCATGCTTAAGGTCTTTGATTTCAGACCACAAAGCTTTCAGTGACATTCTGAAAATGAGGGAAGTGGATGAGGAAAATTTCCAGATTGTGAAGGCTCTTAAAAATCCTTTGGTAATCTGGCACTCAGCAACCACACATCACACATGCATTTTCTATCTCTCTCTCTCTCTCTCTCTCTCTCTCTCTCTCTCTCTCTCTCTCTCTCTCACACACACACACACACACACACACACACACACACAGGCACACACATGCACACTCACAACCACATATAAACATACACCACTTACAAAGTTTCTATATCAGATCTGAGGGATTTTAAAATATATGCAAGTAAGTAACAAGTTGTGTTCTGACAGGGGAGAGAAGAAATTCTATTCTGTAGTCAGGATAGCTGTACCTCCTTCCCAGCTCACCCTGGGTCTGTGAGGCTAGAGAGAGCAATCTCAGTTCCCCCAGGAAGAGGATTGTCACCTTACTTCGACTTCGGTTTAAAAAAAAACAGTTTCTTTAAGAGCTGAAACTGATATTTTGCTTTTTCTTGGAAGTCAGTGAAACCGAGTTTTAACAGAGATGGCATGATTTTCATTTACAAAATTATAAGAATAGTATGCCTCTTTATAGGATTTTGAATTCATAGAACTTTGAAAAACAAACAGACATGTTCTTTGATTTCCACTTTCCCCAAAGAGGAAACAGGGTTTCTCTTTGTAGTTCTGGAACTCTCTCTGTAGACAAGGTTGGCCTAGAACTCAGAGATCACCTGGCTCTGCTCCTGCCTTCTGAGGGTCGGGATCAAACATTAAGGGCAAGGCATGGGCCACCTTCTTTTCTGTAGCTGAAACAGAGATGACTTACTTAAGGACACTTCCCCTTTCAATTACGTCTCATACAAGTTTAACAACTCTACAGGCCAGTTCATAATTTTTCATAAAATCAAATATGAAAGTAAGATTGCATTTTGGGAAGAACAAGGAATGAAAATTTGAGAGCAAAAGTGGTATTGGGGATGTTTCCAACGTTAGAGGGGGTGTAGATATGTTTAAAGATTTATTTATTTATTTATGGATCTGGAAGCTGATTAGGTAAGTGGTAAGAAATTCATGCATCATATATACGAAAATTGTTGCACACTTGGAAGATTTGATTGGAGGAAGGATAGAGATCAACACAACTCCTATGTGTCAGTGTGTGTATGTGTGCAGAAGGGGGCGTGTTTTTGCAGCTTCTCATTTCTGCTTTTAGATTGACCAATGGCTGTGTGCAGGCTGAGGAAACAACCTTCATCACAGACAATTTCACTAAGGGAATGCTATGCAGCTGTGAACTCTGGACTAGAGAACATAAATGGAACAAAACCATTTTGTTTCAATAGAAACAGTAGAACTTAGGGCTAAAACATCTTCCTCCCTGAAGCCATGATCAAATTACCTGGTTACTTCAGCCCAGTTTGAATTTGACAGGAAGGAGCAAGCCACTGAAGGAAAAAAAAATTACAGCAACAGAACCAGAAGCCCCAAACACCATGGCTGATTAGAGGAAGCAGTGTTCCTTGTGGTCACATAGAACCATACCCTCACCAGGTACCGACTTTTTATTTTGACATACCAAAGAGTTCTTTATGTGAAGAGACTCAAAGAACAAATTTAATTTTACTAAAGTAAACAGAATTTAGTTAACTTGCCATTATTGATAATGATATTAAGATTTCAACCTTTCCATTAACATTCCCACTTTACTTTCTTGACTTGTTCCTCCTCAAATCATAGTCATATTAGAAAGAGTGCTGTCAGAATTTTTGACATTCATATGTTTTCTTCTTTTTTTTTTAGTTTTTTCAAGATGAAGTTTATCCTTAAATAGTTTATTATCTTATAATCTGAAAAGACAATATGGCAAGGCCAGTGTGACAGATGAATAGTTAAATTTAATAAGATTATATGAAGATTATTACCTATGATAGCTATTCAGTATAAAACAAAGCATAGAAAAACACAATGGTTGTGTTGAAAATAAATATACAAAAATTCTTATTTTTTTAAATGGAAATGTTTGTTAATTTAGTTATTTTTTCAAGACAGGGTTTCTCTGTGGAGCCCTGGTGGTCCTGAAACTGGCTTTGTATACCAGGCTTGCCTTGTACTCAGAGGTCTGCCTGACTCTGCTTCATGAGTGCTGGGATTAAAGGCATGCATCACCATGCCCAGAATACGGACATTGTGAAAGAAGAGGAAAAATCTTATAAACCAAAATGCTGAGTATTCATGTATAACAATGGTCCTTCTTTTCTCCTTTTTTTTTTTTCTTACAACCTCTCCATGGTGCACTAAGACAAATCCTTCCCTAGAACAAGGCAGTCACAAACTAGTGTTCCTTCTGTCTCAGGCAATTAAATGCTTGGATTACCCAGTACCAACCTGCTCAGCTCACCAAAAATTTCTTGATGGGCATTAAAAGCATACAAGTGAAATTTTATATGTCATCAATGCTGTGGATATGGGTATGCTGCAAATGTGTTGCTCTGATTGGTTAAAAAATTAAGTGCTGATTGGCCAGTTGCCAGGCAGGAAGTATAGGTGGGACAGAGAGAAAACAGAATTCTGGGAACAGGAGGGCAGAAGGAGGAGACACTGCTACCAGGAGAAGCAACATGTAAAGATACCGTTAAGCCACGAGCCACATGGCATGGTATAGACTTATTGAAATGAGTTAAGATGTAAGAACTAGATAGCAAGAAGACTGAGCCATTAGGCCAAACAGTTTAAATAATATAAGCATCTCTGTGTGTTTATTTGAGTCTGAGTGGCGGCAGGCCCGGACAGGACCAGATAAAACTCTAGCTACACATCAAACAGTCCAAATGCCTTTGAGTTTGTTTATTTATTTATTGTTTTGTGTTTCTTTTTAAAAACCATTTCATACTTATACACACCTTGTTGTATTTATACCCCCATCATTATTTATTATTTCTTTCTCTCTGAATCTCTTCTTCGCAACAGTTTCTCTGGTAGCTACATCACTTAAGAAAATGACACCCCTCCTCCTGAAACCAGTAGCAGCTGTTAGCTCTCCAGGTAAGAATATGGCCTTATGAGCACCTCTCATCATAAGGAAATGTTGAAGGGTCCAATTTGTGGAGCTTTCCTGTGCTGCGATGTATTCATGATTATTATTACCATGCCATAGCTAGATGACAGTGTCCTGTGGCATTTCTCCCACATTTACCCACCAGCTCTTACCGTCCTTTTCTTATTCTTTTTTGAGATTTTATTTTTGTTTTATGTGTATGGCTGTTTTCCCTGCATGTATGACCATGTACCATGTGCACACAGTGAGAAAGGAGTTCCATAGAGAGAATTGGATTACCTGGAATTAGAGATATAAATACTTGTTAGAAGCCATGTGGCTCCTGTGACTTGAACTAAGGTCGTCTGGAAGATTAGCCAGTACTCTCAGTCACCTCTACCCTATTTCTTACATTCTTCATGTGCCTGCTTCTGTGATTCTCTCCAGTATTTATAGTATAAATGGAGGTATGATAGGAATGTCCCATTTAAGGCTAAATACTCAACTGACATTTATTTTCATCCAGGAAAAAAAAAAGTGTCTCTCTACCCTAGACTGAGACCTATACTGGCCTATGTGCATAAATATGTCTAGAGAGGTATTTGGAAACATGTACACTTAGGGAAGGAATGGGTTCTGTTTCCCCCTTGGATCCATGACTTCCTTGTGCAGCCTTTTCCTCAAGTTTATATTACCAGATATGTATTGCCTTCTACTTAATTTGTTGCCAATCTAATCATGAAATGATTATCTCCAAAATAGTCTGTCCCCTACTTCACTAGTGGAGATACCTTGTGTGTAGTCAATCATGTGGTACACATAGTCTGCAAATGGATAAGACCATTAACGAGTTCTCTCCAAATTGCCTGCATGGCATTTTGCTAGTAGGGATCATAAAACTTTGTAATCAGTCATTCCTTTTTTTTTCTACTGAAGTTATTCAATGAAATGTAAAATTATTTTAATAGCCATTACCAGCAGATTTCACTCATAATCCTAGCACTCAAGAAGCTGATGCAGGAGGACAAACAAAACAAAACAAAAACCAACAACAGCAAAAGACAAAAACACAGGAGAAAATTACTTCATTCTCAGAGAAGAGTCAGTGTCTCTTGTCTTCTCTGGGCTTCTCATAGTTAGATTTCAAAAGTGGGCTACTGAATTATCATATTTTCTAGGGTGTGACTTAAGTACTGAATATAGTAACCACTATGGTACTGAGTTTAACCTGTTACTATTGTTCACCTATTTCATAAGATAGAAAATTGTCATTGATTTGTTTATAATAATTGTAAGGAGATATAGAAATAATAAAATGTTCTTATACTCTAAAGTGTTTAGTATATAGGATTTGTGCACATTTTTATATATTCATTTCAATGTGGGTAATAGCTATTGATAATGTTACAGAACTTTGGAAGACAAAGTCAGTAAACTAATTTTTAAATGCTTGGGATAGATAGATGGTATGTGCAAAGATCTTTGCCACAGACTGAAGGTGTGAGTTCAAAGTTCAATCCCTGGGGCATATGTGGTATAAAGAATGAACAAACTCGGGCAAATGTAAGCGGTACCCTGATCCTGTATGTAAGGCACACACACACACACGCACACACACACACACACACTCACATACCACTACACATACACCTACACACACTCACATAAACACACCCACACACACATATACACTCATGCACACACACTAAGAAAAATAAAAGATGTACAAATAATAACAAAGAAAAAATAAAATAAAATAATAAAACACTGAACCTGAAAACAAAATTGAAGTAACCAGAGATTTCTGGTTGTAAAGTATACATAAACATTAGAAATATCACTTGTGTATTTATCTGTGAAAGAAATAGTATTGATGAATTCTCTCCATTATAATAACTTAGAAGCTGAATTTTTGAATAATATGAAATAATTAATTTAACTAATTTCATAGAGTTTGGTATATAATTTATTCTAAACTTACACTCTTACAAACTGCTTTTACTTCTGAACATTATTGTTTATTTTCTTATTATAGAGTCTAAGGAATAGAATTGCTAATTAAAAGGTAAGCATTAACAGATTTGAGGAAAATATTGATAAATTGCTTTATTCATGATTTAAAACTTTGTACTTCATTGTAAGTAGTTGATATTTTGCTATTTCACTAAACATCTGTCAATACTATTTATTATCACTTAAAATATTTCCTAGTCAGTTCACTATGTTTAATCTGAATCCAGTTCTAACTTAATAGTTTTACTTAAGCAGACTCAGTTTGACTTTCAATAATTTATTGAGTATATTGTTGAATTTAATATTTTATTTTCAACTTTATAGACATGATTTCAGTTTAAAATCTTTTTCAGCCAAGCCACCATATAAGTCTTGTATTCTTAGCATATTCAAAAGACTAAATACTAGTTGTTCCTCTGTGTAGCTTTGTGCCTTTCCTGGAACTTGCTTTGCAGACCAGGCTGGCCTCGAACTCACAGAGATCTACCTGGCTCTGCCTCCTGAGTGCTGGGATTAAAGGTGTGCTCCACCACTGCCTGGCGATAATATCATTTTTGAATACAGAAATTAAGCCATCTATCTTGTAATGTCTACTCCTTTTTTGATTACCAGGAACAAAAAATGCTGTGTCATTGACACAATGGAATGAGGCACTATGGCTGTATTAGTTACTTTTCTGTTGGCTGCAATAAAATACCATGACTAAGGTCTAGCTGAAGTTTTTCTGTGTCCTGCCCAGTCCTCAGTCTCTCAGACTCAAGTAAGCACACAGAGGCTTATATTAAAACTGCTTGGCCATTAGCTCAGGCCTACCACTGACTAGCTCTTACACTTAAACTCAGGCCATTTCTGTTAATCTATACGTTGCCATGTGTTCTATGGCTTTACCTGTTTGCCATTGCATGCTGCTCCCTGGAGGGCAGGCTGGCGTCTCATGACTCAGCCTTCTTCTTCCCAGAATTCTCCTTCTCTCTTTATTCCACCTACACTTCCTGCCTGGCTACTGGCCAATCAGCATTTCATTTATCAACCAATTACAGCAACACATTCCCAGCATAAAGAACATCCCACAGCACTAGGAAACTTATGGGACAAAGAGTTTGTTTGGTATATAGTTCCAAAAAATTTGAACCCATGATGGCAGAGTGTAGGATTAGAAAAACAATCAGAAATCTGAGAACTCACATCTTGAATCCCTAACAAGATAACTCAACCTATCTCAACAATACCACAGACAGGCCACCAAGAACTGAATGCCTAAGACTATGGTAGACATTTACCATTCAAATCTCAACAGCAAGAGCCCATGGTACACTGAGTACTGATGATCACAATGTTAGGTAGCTCATCAATAAATTAATCCAAAAATTATGGATTTGAGAAAATGACTTAAGATATGAATAATTTGTGTAGACTTTAAGTTAAAAGAATTATAAGTACAGTTTGCAATTAACATATTTTACTGCATGATTATACTTATGCATGATTCCTTCCATAGAATATTAATTTATACTGTTATAAATACAAAAATTTATAAAGTTGAATGCACCTGATCAATAATCAGTAATAAGGAAAAAAACATACTAAACTCATGTATTTATTCTTTTATTACACATAGTCACATATACATACAAACATTATACTCTCATGCAACACAGACAGACAAGATATATTACATAATACTTATAAACTGCAACAAAACAAAATTAAAAACACAATAAGAGAGTCCATTTTCGCTCCTCTCGAATATGTGCTTTATTCTTTAAGAAAATACTAATAAAATTAGAATTATACATAAGCCAGGTAGAAAAGTTCATTTATCAGAAATGGTTGTTTTTACGATAATTATATATGAACAAAGTGTGGTCAAAAATTGTTAAACATCATTATATCTCTCCACTCAAAGATTTCATATTTATGATTAATTTTTATATTGGTATCATAGAAGTGGGAATCCACATATATTTTGAATACTGAAATAAGGAGTCATTAAATATGGTTTATTAAATTGAAAAGCAGTTATTTTCTGTTTATTTGGAAATATCAGGTCTTACATTTATGAGGAGTATTGGACTGTGGAAATGTAATATCACAGAGTTGCCTGGAATAGAGAAAAGCTTGTAGAATTAGTGTCACAGGCAGGAATGACACTCTGGTGAATTTGTTTATGATGGATAACTTTCCTCCAAATCAAGGACTGGTCAATTTCCAACCTTATAATTTTTGCTTGGAAGCAAATTGTGTTATGATAGTAAAAGCTAAAAACATGAAATATTCATTGCCTAGACCTCACAGTGGCTAAGGCAGATCATACAACTTGGCTAGACAATTCGATTCAAGCATTTGGATTTGGAAATAAGAGTTTATGAGCTTGAGAATGAACCAGCTAGTCTGGTGGTCATAGATGGTGGCAACAATATGAGGTGCCCAGCACAGTGAAAGAAAGGTTTGGCAAATGTGTGTGTGCGTGTGTGTGTGCGTGTGTGTGTGTGTGTGTGTGTGTGTGTGTGTGTGTGTGTGTGTGTGTGTGTGTGTGTGTTACTAGTGTTAACGGTATCTGTTCTGTAATTTATCAGCTCAAGAGCACCACCCTCAGCAGGCCTTGGCTGTGGTATAGTTTCAGTAAATTCAGACTATAAATCCACATTTTGTGCCACACACCAAATCTAGTGCTTTTACCTTTCCCAAAATTCTTTGCACTCTCTAGACTCCTTTCAAAAAATGTCTTTTCTGCTTGACTAAGTTTGATCTAACAACATATGAACAAAATGATTCTGTTCCTAGCTTCTCACTAAACTCCTTCCCTAGGTTTACTTCCTAGTAGTAAAAGTACATGATGCACGATATTTCTTCAGCACCTTTTAAATTCATAATTTGATATAAATACTACAATGTAGTAACTATATTATTAATTACATAATCAATATTTCATGTCTCAGGTCTGTGTTACATGAATGATTATCACACAAATAGTGTACTAGGCAGTATAATCAAAGTACATTTAAACAAGATAGAAGTATTGGATTTTCAGTTCACAGATTCAGATCATGCCTAATACTATAACATACTGAGAAACGATTCTTTCCATCCTTGGAGATATATACTTACCACATCTCTAGACAGTATGTAGGTGTGACTTGGATATCAGTAATTAATAATAACTAAGCTTATTTGAGGGGTTCATTTTTTGCTGAGATAAGTGTATATAACATTTAACATGTAGTTTATAAATGAAAAGAAATTTATTGCTATACAAAGAAAGATCATGTGATGAGGAAGAAGAGATATTAAGGTAGGAGGATTAGGGTGTCTTTCAAAACAGATTAATGAAATAATGTGAGCTAAAATACAAATATGGTGCTGAGGGAGGAAGGAGACTCACTAGTGAGGAGCTCAGGAGTATCATGAGCCAGGGATCAAGTAGATGAATAAGAAGAAACCACGTATAACAATATCATAAGAAATCCATCACTTCTTCTTTTAGCTTAAAAAGTTAATTAAGATAAGAGAGTTTAAATAGCAAGGGAACAAAAAAGAGGAAAATATAGAAAATGGATTTAAGCTGTACATTGCCTTTATAAATTAGTTTAATAGAAATCTGTAAAATACTCAAGGGTTTGTGAATACCTGATATAATGCAAACATCACAATGTTTGACCATTTTATGTGATGTTCACCTTGTATTGTAAAAGTCTGCACATAAATCTGAGAATTTATTTTCTATCCTCCTAATCAAAATTTTCAGTGATCAAAACAGCTTTTACACTGGGATATTCTAAAAATTAAGTTTTAGGCGGAATTTTAGATTTTGGGATTATTATTTTTAGAAAAACCACTGAGCTAACATCTTCTCACCACAACGTTTGGTGCAGTGTAACCACACACTGGCACAGAGGTAATTCAGTCAGAAAGTAGACTACTCTGGAGGTATAAATTATAGAAACTACTTCTCAGGTGAAAGGCTCTATCATACTCCCAGATTCTACAAACTCTTTGTCTAACGTTATCTTTTGAAAGATTTATACAAAGTAGACTACTGGAGCTACTTATCAAAAAACAATACTTTAACATTTCAAAATATTAGTATGAACAAAGAGCAGAACAGGAAATCAAAGAATATGATCATTTTTGAAAAGAGAATTCTTATGTATGTTAATAAGACCTATAGAATTATGGTTTGCCCTTCACATCAGCTTTATCTTTAATGCCTCTTTTCTCTATATCCCATCAAAGTGATCCAAGGAACATCTTCTGAGGTCACGTGAACTTGGCACCTAAGATCATATTGGCTTGATGCCAACCAGAGAAAATGTTACTCTTCCTGTTCCTTATGTTCCTGGATCTAGGTTTTCTACAGTGCTTTATATACAATAAGATTTATTGCAAAAAAAAAAAAAGGCAAATGGAAAATCAGTAAAATTTTGATAAACATCACATTAAGCCAATATATTACTTTGAAAATATGCTGTAGGAACCAGCAAGCAAATTCAGTATTTAAAATTGTTTGTTATCTTGATTGATAATGTCACTTTGACACTTCAGACCCACTCTATGTAAGGAGAGAACCAACTTGTGCAATTTGTTTTCAGACCAACACAGATGTTTTGGATAGTAGGTTCCATTACATATAAAATGTGCAATAACTAAATAAATCAATGAAAGTCAATCATGAAAAGTGCATTTGTATTACAATTACAGCCTGTATTGTTGTTGTTTTTTCCCTTTGGTTCTTTTTGGGGGTCTTTCCACCCAGCTCCCAAATAAATAACAACTAGAGGCTTATTCTTAATTATAAATGCCCAGCCTTAGCTTGGCTTAGTTTCTAGTCTGCTTTCCTTAACTCAAATTATCCCATCTATTTTTTTGCCTCTGGGTTTTTCCTACTCTCTTCTGTAAATCTTACTCTTACTCTGTGGCTTGCGGTGTAGCTAGGTGGCTGGCTCCAGGTGACCTCCTCCTTCTCTGGCCGCTGCCTTCTCTTTGACCAGATTTCTCCCTCTATATATTCTTTCTAGCTGCCAGCCCCACCTAGCCTTTCTCCTGCCTTTATATTGGCCAGTTCTTTATTAGACAATTGGTTACTTTACACAGGCACAGTAACACAGCTTCAGAGAGTTAAACAAATGCAAGATAAACAAAAGTAACACACCTTAAAATAATATTCAATTACAGCCTGTCTTTCAATTTCCAGTTATTTCTAGTCAAAATACTTCAAGTTGAAATTCACATCAAAGTGACAGTGACATATAGTCTTTGTAGACTGCAATGGTTTGCCTTAATTTTTTCTCCATCTTATAGCTTCCATAAAAATTAGGAACTGTTTCATTAAAGAAGCCAGAGCTACTATAATTAGCTCAAAATGCAGGGAGCAAATGATTGATAGAGTTGTTACATCCACAATGCAAGCCCTAAAACTCAAAAGAGGGGCAGGAAGATTGTGAATAATCAAGGACCAGGAAGTCTCCTATGAGAGAGTTTTCTATATATGGCAGAGGAGCTGCAGTCATGAACTCTCAACAGCATAGTTACTTGAACAAGACTAGCACAATGACACCAGTCGACATGCCAACATGGATGAAGGAAATCTCTCAAGATCTTAACCACAGATGAAGAACAACATGCAGTTAATGGCTACTAAGAGAGGGATAATATGTCTTCTCTAGTGATGAATCCTTCGATATTATTCAATCCAAAGTTGTTAGCCCTAAACGCCTAGACACATGAAAACAAAAACAAAAACAAACAAACAAACAAACAAAACCACCACACCTGGCTGATCTGTGTGTGTGTGTTTGTGTGTTTAATTTTTTACTTACTCTTCCATTTTCCTATATAGTATAAATAGAACTCCTTATTTTTCACAGTGAGGGTAATTTATTTATGAGATGTTCTTCAAATAAATTGTTATTAAATATAATCAAACTATATAAAGAAACTAAAGGAAAATAAGTACAAAATATAGTCTAGTCATAGAAATGAAACATATTTTAACTAATTTTGAGCAATTCTCTATTTAGTTTACCAGAGACATAATATATCAAAACTCAAATGATAATATTTACACATGTAATTTTAGAAAATTAGTGATTTATGATTTTAAGATATTATTTTATTTATTTTAATTATGCATATAAATGCTTTGCCTGAATGTATACCTAATGTGCCACATGCACATATGGTGCCTATAAAAGTCAGAAAAGAACATTGCATTCCTGTAATTGGTGTTTGAAATGGTAGTGAGCTACCTTGTACGAGCTGGGAATTTATCCTGGGTCCACTTCCAGAGCAACAAGTACTCCTACCCATTGAGCCACCTTTCCAACGCAACAATTCATGAGTTTTTAAAAATCAACACCATACTGAGAAAGTGATCATTTAAATTTATTTTAGCTAGTTAAAGATAGTTGTGAAGATACAAAAACAAAATCAGAAAGCAAAGTGAACCGACACAAAGATCTCTTACAAGTTTACAAAATGCGGAAGCTGATAATTAATATGTACTAGAAAACAAAGGAGTATAAAAAGAGAAAGAAAAGTTTACATGAAAAATAAGGAAGAGAAAGAGATAAATTTAAGTACTAGGATATATTTTTAAATTTCAAATCATAACTCCCCTCCATGCCCAAAATATGTGAATTCAACTTTCTCTGCACTGAAATAACAAGAACCATTCTTTCATCCAAAAGAATGCAATGTGTTATACTTTTGAAGCTATAGTTGTGAAAGTTGGACTTTTTTTTTATTCCATTGATCATTATTACAATTAGGTTTCAGACATGACTAGCCACTTCAAAAATTAGATTCATTGGCCAAGTTAGATGAAGTGTTTATATCTTAATTATGTTTACAATGATATTGTCATTATATTAGAAGCTTGTTTAATATATAAACTGTGTTGTTATACATAAAATGAAGTATATTTGAAAATTTTTAAAAAAGTACTGACCTTTTAGTGGCTATGACTACATTTGTAAGAAATATGCAAGATCAAACCAATCCAGCATGGATGGAGGGAGGGATCATGGAAGCTACTAAAGAGAAAAAATTTCTTCAAGAATAAGGCCCATCAGAGGGTACTCATGCTACAATAGATGGTATTACACCTGTGTGCATGAAGTGCTATGAGACACTACTCCTGGAGAGATGTGAAAAAAAAATGTATTCTTTCTGTAGAAATAGAACCAAAACCAGTCTAAAATAAAGACAACACCAAAGTCCAACATGTTTCACCACAGGAGTATGCAAGGGGTTTCTTATAAGAGGAGAAATGACTCAAAGACAGATAAATCACCAAAAGCCCACCACTGCATGGATGATAGCTCATAAAAGCAGGAAATCTGAAACGCATTACTAATTGCAGGCATTGCAACAGATTGGAATTGTTTTTCTTACATTGCTCAATGATCAGAGCCTTTTCCAGGTAGTTGTACTAAACTTTGTCTTTTCCAGGAAGCTCAGCTTGTCTGAAAGTATCTCTCTGTAGAACTTATTGCTTGTATATGCTTGGGGTGGCAAAGACCTATTGTGTTTCTTCAGGTTCAGGGACTTCTGAAGTCATTGAGTTGTTTACTTCCTGAATTTAAAGAGAATCCCTGAAGGGTGGAATGCTTTCCCTCTTCTTATAATATCCTACACCTTAATAAGCCCCCTTATAAGATTGAAAGTTTCAACTTCTTTAATATTCTACATCTTAACAAGCATGTCCTGCAAGACTGAATGTTTTTACTTCCATTTAGATCATCTTGTGTCTTAACAAATTTCTTCCAAAATGGATCTTTCATTTTGCAGGAAATTGCTATCCAATATAGAGGTAGCATTGAGTTGATTTATAGCTAGTGAAGTATGAAGGGAAAGGGATGAGAGGGTCAACAGAGGAACCAACAATAGGGAAGGTGTCAGGAGGTGAATTTGGTCAAAACATATTATATGCGCATATAACACATTATATATGTATAAAATTCTTAAACAATAAACATTTAAAGTCTGTGGTATTCATAATTAACTTCTTATTATTTCAATCTAGTTGAACATAACTGAATATGTGTTAAGTTGATAATTTTCACTCATTTGTGTTGTTTGTGAGCATGAAAGCTGACCAAACACATTCTCACAGGTAACTGGCTTCTACACACTGCACCTGTTGCCACTTTGATTTTAAAATTAAGTGTAGGACAGAAATGAAAGTAGACACACAATCAGTAATTATTCATGTGCTAATTACATTTAGTTGAGGGAACATGTCATTTTAATACATGTGGTAGAAATCCCAAACTGTAACATGCCGCAACAAAGGAAATGGCCCAGCGCTTCAAAAGTTCCGTTGAATATTCTGTCATATTTTGGTATCTCCAGGAGCATGACATGCTGACAAAGTTGAGTAATTTCCCTTACAAACTTTATGCCTGCCAAAGTCATTTATGGCCACTTACAGACTTTGGCACAAGTACTACCTGGTTGATTGCTTAAACTCTCCCTGTAATAAAAGACTGCTGAACCAGATGCATGACTTAGACACTGTTATATCATGATCTTTCCTCTACCCAACTGAAAACAGTTTTGCTTGGTAGGTGACTAAGATCCCCAGAAATTCATACCAATATCCTGTACACTTTTATTAATTTGATTTTCTCAAACTTCTATTAATTCCAAAATATTCCATACTTGTTCAGAACTTGTAAATAAGTGTATAAATATTAATTAAAATATATATTTTTCTATAATATTTCCTAACCTTGTCATTTTTTCTTAAATTTGAAATTAAGTAGTGATAACAAACATATTTTATATTTTCAAAAATGTAATTATTGTATTGAAGATGTTATGGAGAAATTTTTAAAATAGAGTAATTCATTGTAGTATTATTAGTAATATTACATTTTCAGGTTTTTCCAACAGTGAAATTTTGCCTTTTCTTAGCAATTGGTTGCTTCTACTTAAAGTAACTATATGTCTTCAAAATGTAAATAAGTAAGTATATTCTATTAACATTTTTTACACAAGTTATCAGCTCTGACCACAAAAGCCTATTTAGACATTTTTCCTAAACTATAACACATGAAAACTTTGAAAGATGCACTCTATGCCTGTTTATGTGCTGTGACACTTTGGAAGAAACACGTCATTGTATTACCTAATATTCTGCAATACTGAACCGATGGCTATTCCTGTGACTGATATTTTCCCCTCTGAGAATAAATGGTTTATTCTTACAGAATGTACTGTAGATTATTCACATATTCATTATTCATGCTATTTCTTGTGTCCTACCTGATGAAATAGTCACTACTGTCACATGAAATATGTCTCTTGCACTTGCTAAAATAGTCTCTACTGTCACAGGGAATATGTCTCTAGCATTAGGAGATAGCTGATGACATTTTGTCTCAGAGGTGGTCTTGAAAAATCAAAATCAAATGTCAAATCCCAGTGGGGATGTCTCAAAGGAAATCAACCAAATTCAGCCTCTTGCTTCTACAAATTATACTTCACTTTTTAGGACTTAAGCATTTACAAATGTGTCAATCAAAAGCCATTGACATTGCTGTACTAATCTATCTTTAAGGAAATATCATTTTAAAAGAGATAGAATTTGGCTTAAGTAAAATAAAAACAACAACAAAAATCACCTGTAGCCAAGTCTCTGCTATACAGCCCTCTCAGCTGAGACACTGCTTAATATGTTGTTTGATGAATGTCTCCTTAATAAAAGACGTTAGTAGCTAAATGACAGTAAAAGGTGGTCAATGTGTTTGATAGCAGGAAATGGGAAGATTCTATGCACAACACATTTTTACATGACAAATTCATTTTCTAATATCGCCAGCACAATGTATGATAATTTCCTAGTGACATCTCTTCAAAGACTAAAGAAATTATTTATGAATATGTGCATGTATCTCTATGACCATTTGCATGTGTTCAGGTAATTGTAAGACCAGAACAGTCATTTGATCCCCTAGAATTGAAGCTACAGGCTGTTGCTAGAAACTTAGAATTGACCTTGGGCCCTCTGGATGCACAGTAAGTGCTCTTAACAGCTGAACCATTTAGCCAGCCTTTAATGACATAGTTTTAAAGAAATATGTAAATATTCAGATTTAAATGGTCACTAACACTTTTATTTGCCCAGCTACTGAAGATTATTTTGTGTATATTTATCCATATCAAATAAAATAAGACTCATAAGATAGAACTGAATTAGTAAAAGCAAATAAGAATTGGAAAGGATATTATTTTTTTCAGAAATATCCTAAGGTGTTTTTATAAAATAAATATAGAATAAATCATTAATTTCATATAAAAATTTAAAGAGGACAAAAGCTCTCTGTATGCATCACAGTGTAGTGAATAATACATAACATATAGGTGATTTCATATCAGTTCACAATCTGTACTTTATAACTAATTAAGAATAAAAGGTGTAGATTCTGTGTCCAATAAGTTTGAGTGTATAAAACAGGGCTTGAAGCAAATCTTGTTGCTTTGAACACTGAATCTTTATAGAAAAATCATCTATTTTTCTAGTTTTAAAATTATCAACACTATTATTTAATAAACAGTTAAGGTTACATGTAGAATTGTATGTATATATATTACTTTTAGGAGACTTATTTGTAATTATATTGAATTACTAATATACATTTACTATATATATTTTATCATCATATAAGTGTTTTATCATCTGAAACTTCTCATTTTGATTGATGCCTATTAAGCTACGTAAAATATGTGTAGAAGTTTGAATGAGAAACATCCCCTCATAGGTTCAGGTATTTGAATCATTAGTTCCCAGCTGGTGGTACGCTATTGTGAGGCTTAGGGGATACAGCCTGCTAGAGAAAGTAGGTCACTGGCCTGGGTTGGGGGAGGTTTGGAGAACATATGGTCTTGCCATAGTTCTAGTTCCTTTTCTCTATTTCCTTACTGTGTAGAAGACATGAACTCTCAAAATCCTGTTCCTGCAGTCTTACCTGCAACTTGCCAATTTCCCCAACAAAGATGAACTCCGTAGAACCATAAGCTGCCATATACAGTTCTGGAGGTTGACTTAGTCATGGTGTATTATCAGGACTACAGAAAACTAACCAAGTATCTTATTTATCATAGTTACCTATTGTATTAGTTATCATATTGAAAGTATGACTTTTTGTTGTCTGATTTACCTGAGATTTGAAAATCACAAATTAATGGATATATTAGAATCCCTAAAGAATTGTGAGGTATTTACCACATTAACTTTCTACTGATTACAACAATGCATTCAACCTTCAGTCTTGTTGTAAAATGAAATCACCACTAGCATTAAAAAATGCTGTCAATTTTACTACTGTTCTTGATTTGGACTATTGTCAGGAAGCCATAATAAATGAGCAGAATGTTAGTGATTTTGATGTGTCAGTACCACATTTAGCCTCTCTTAAACTCACTGTTCCATTGTTCTTACAGGTTTTTTTTTGTTTGTTTGTTTGTTTTTGTTTTGTTTTTTTCATTCCCATAGCAAGTCTGCAAATACTGTGTGCTGTTTGAGCCCTGTGGCATTGCAGAAGTCTGGGTGTGAGATCTTATGAGATTTGTAACTCAACCACAGAAACATGTCTGTTACAGATGGCTTCCTCTTCATCTGGACCCGCTATACTCTATTGCACCCTCATTCACTGATGTGCCAGTTCGAGGAATAATTGTTCTCAGTCTTAGGCAGGTTCTCCACTTCATGGTATCTTTTTACAGCTACTTATCCCTCCTCCCCAGACTCCTGCATATTAATTCTGCTTAGGAGTACAAATTCTGTATCTGTACAGAGTCTATGTTGTCTTTCTCCCTGAAGATTTGAGTAAATGACCACCAAAGTCAGTTAACTGTGGCTGATGCTATCTCTCTATATTGCTATTTTACTATTCCCCACAAATCAGCAGTAGGAGCTCCTCCTTCAGTGGGGAGTTTGAAAAAAAGTTGTAAAACTACAGAACGGTACATAGTCTTGTACTGAAACTGATTTTCAAGTTATCCACATGTAAATGACCGACCACAGACAGCAGTAGGATAAGTAAATATTATTAGCACTCTTTTTAGCATAAGAGAATATAGAATGAGTAATTACTCTATTCTGTACATAGAAACCCGTATAATTAGTATTTAGTAAATAGTCATTAGATTGTTTTCCAGCTACATGTTTATACTATTTTTATATGTAAAAGATCAACATTCTAAATGCATGTTTGCCTTCTCCTAACATGGCCAAACTTCACCCTGCTCACTAACTCTGTAATCTAGTCATTCTGTTCTATTTGAGGTCCAGACTTTTGATTTCTGAATGAGTTCATTATTTTACAAATATCTGACTGTCAGATATAGATCATGAAGAAGGAATTTGCTTCATAAGAAAAGTTAAAATCCAGCAACACAGTAGAGAATTAAAGACAGCTTCTCCAAAATTCTACCCATTCTCCCAGGAAATACATCTCTTCCCTTTTGAGTTGTTACATATTAGCCAGGACTTCCCAGTGGATCCACTGGAAAAAAATAACTTACAGTTCAGTGCCCAGGAAGAGTAAACATACTTCTAACACACTTTTAACATTTCCCATGTGTGTATATCAAATATGATAATGTGGAAGAGATGCTTTATTCTAACATGCCCTGAAAATTAGAACCACACTGGCTGAATTTTCAATCTCTTGCAAAATAGGATTGTATTGTGTTTATCTTTGTATTTCCCATATCTGGCAGAGGGACAGGCAGAGTGCAGCTGCATAGAATTAAGCAATTAATTAATAGCATGTTTGGTTCCAAAAAGGATTTGAGGTAGTTTGTGGGAGATACATACAATCAAATAACAAAATATCAGTAAAGTCTAAACACATTTTTGAGGAAAGTTGGAAAATATTGTCTGGGCCACTATACAGAGACTTGTTGTTGTGTTTACATCATTGCCCCTGAGCAGTACCACAGTGTCTGCAATAAAACAGAAAACAGCATGCTGCTATTTTACAGAGCATGCTTATGTGGAAGTTCTATTCCATATTTGGAAAACTACTCACAACTTGTCAAAAGCATAAAATTACTGTTACATCTTTCCATTCTAGATTCTGCCAGTAAGGATAGCAAAATTGAAAAAAAAAAATGTTCTTGGATGTTCCTAGTTATCACATTTCCTGTCTTGTTCTCATAACCAAATGCATCTCCCTTTCAAAATACTACCTTTACTGATAAATAATCACATGAAATATAGCCTCTTCTTTTACAGTCTATTAATGAACAGACTTTTATGTGTAAGTCATTTAAAGAGAATAAATAGGTAACAATAAGTCATACTTCAAAACTAAACTTTCCTTAGGAAACAGACATTTTAGAAAGCACTGGATCTGAGCATATATTTTTAATGGCTTTTCCTTTTGGTGAGATTAGATCACCATGGTCACACAATTTTGGAGTATCAAATTGAAATTCGCTACTAACAAGTATTTTAATTTTCTTTCCTAACCCATGCTTATAGTTTTGACTGTCCAGAAATACACAAACACTGCATCTGCTTCACAGATTTCCTATAATGTTCTGTATTTACATTTCTGTGATATGAGTATCAATCTATATTTGAAAATCTGGTGTAGCTAACAAAAGTCTTAGAACTATACAGTGACAGAGAGTCAATTCAAACTATTTCACAGGTACAGGTTAGTAGAACACATATGCCAAAGTCTTCAATAACAGTTTACTGAAGGTTAGCTATTTTTTATTTTGGTTTCTACCAGTTCTTTTAGAAAAATGCTTTTTCCAGTGATACTTTAGTCTGTAGAGGGTCTTTCAATGGGTTTTCTAAGGATACAAAATTTCAATATTTCAGAAGAAATAAATTCAAGCTTTCTATTAACAGAAGTTCATCATAGTTAATTAAGAACAATGTATTTTATACTGAAAATCACTATGTAGATAGTGACACATATAAAGTATCAAATAAATTAGTTAGACAAAGTTATAATTGCATGACGTATTTCAAGATAGTATGTTGTATGATATATGCAAAATATTTTGGTTTTGTAAATAAGTACAAAACAAAAACTAAGAAATGGATTAAGATATTACTAAATGATGAAAATTAGTGAATCACAAGTATTCAGATGCAAAATTTAAAAACATCCATATTATAATTAGTGCTAAAGAGCTGATATATGAAGGTTGATGGAGAAAAATGAGTCAAGTACAATGGAATAATTTATGTCTCAAATAATAATAATTAGTATCATAATAAAATCTAATTAAAAAAATAAAGATACACAGTTCAGTTATTGTGTTGAGACAAGTCTCACTACATACCCCAGGCTACGTTAAATTCGTTATGTACCCCAGGCTAATTTTCTAAAATTCTTTCTGCCAGGCTTGTATGTGTGGAGCACTACAGTTTGACACTAATCCCTTCTGCTGTGTGCACAAAGTCAAAGAAGGGTGATGAGCACAGAGAAATTGAAAATCTTACATCAGTGCAATTTAGTTTTCAAAATGGCCCACTACGTGGCTAAACAAAGTCCAGCTTTATACCTAGTGACTTTGCCAGACTTTCCAAACTTTTGCTCTTCATCAAAGACTACAAATTTCAAGATAAATATGAAATCATGTGAGAGTTCAAGAGCAAGTAGGGAAGCTGTCTAAAAGCTTGTAAGTGGACTGACTTGCGATTTTTAAGTTAATTTATTTATTTAATGTGTTTTCACCAATGTGCACATACCATAGTGTGCACAGTGGTTAGAGAACAGTTTGTTGGGGTCATTTCCACCTTCCGCCACAAGGCTCTCAAGAATCAAGCTCAGGTCTTGTGGTTTAGCATGATGTTCAGTTATTCACTGAACTATCTCTCCTGGACTCTTTTATAAGCCCAAATGTAAATTTCCAGGAGTTCTCATATCAGTTCTCCATACCTGTCTGATTTACTGGTATTATCTTTTATCATGATTTCTAAATTTTTAATCTGTGTTAAAAGATTTAACATTGGTAAATTTTTAATCTATGTCTTAATGTGTGTATATGTGTGTGTGTGTGTGTGTGCGTGTGTGTGTGTGTGTGTGTGTGTGTGTGTGTGTGTATATATATATATATAGATCAGTGCTCAAAATAGTAACAGAGCTTGGTACTTATCATAAGTAGTAATTAAGTGATTCTGTGCCATCTACTTATTGACATAGTACTTTTAAATGATAATAATTAGCCTTACATGTGCTCCTTTATAGTAAAGATGAGCTCTTTGGAAAAAATGAACATGCTACTCTCACAATAACAGTGTGTCAGGAATCTGAATAACAGGAGAAAGATGCTAGAAATGGAAAATGTTTGGGAAATTGTGGAGAAATATTATATGCAAAAACCATTTATGTACTTCAAAAAGAGTATAGTCCTAGAAAGTTTAACTGTTTACTGCTGTGGGATGTTTTGTATGTCAAATATGTTGCTCTGATTGGTTAAAATAAATAAAGTGCTAATTGGCCAGTATCCAGGCAGGAAGGATAGAGTAGGCGGGACAAGGAGGAGGAGAATTGTGGGAAGTGGAAGACTGGGTAGAGAGATACTGCCAGCCACCACCATGACAAGGAAGATATAAGGTACTGGTAAGCTATGAGCCACGTGGTAACTTATAAACTAACAGAAATGGGTTAATTTAAGATAGAAGCAGATAACAAGAAGCCTGCCATGACCATACAGTTTGTAAACAATATAAGTCTCTGTGTACTTACTTGGTTGGGTCTGAGCGACTGTGGGACTGGCAGGTAAGAGAGATTTGTCCCGACTGTGGGCCAGGCAGGAAAACTCCAGCTACAGTTTACACTTCTCTCTTTTTAAGCTGTCTCTTTATGTATTTTCTTTGGTGAGTGTGGATGATGGGGCATGAGGTTTGGGGTTTGTTGTTGTTGCTTTGTTTTTGTTTTTTGTTTTTTCGAGACAGGGTTTCTCTGTAGCTTTGGAGCCTGTCCTGGACTGGCTCTGTAGACTAGGCTGGTCTGGAACTCACAGACATCCACCTGCCTCCCAAGTGCTGGGATTACAGGCATGTGCCACCATCGCCCGGCCGGCATGAGGTTATATGTACACCGTATAGGCAGATGCCCACAAGTTCCCAAAGAGGTCATTGGATTCAATGGAAATACAGACATAGATGGCTATGAGCTCGCAGGTTCACACCGGTAGCCAAACCTTGCTCCTATAAACACCAACATGCTTAGGTCTTTTACTTCTGACTTCAAGCTCATTAGTCAACCTTTTGGTCACTATATATCTTTTGCATACATTAACTGCTTCATTGGGAATAAATGTCTCAATATAAGAAGCAATAACCAGAAAAGATTTAAGTAAATGAGCAGATGACCACTATAACTTGAATGAACTTCTCTGAACTTTCCTTTATTTTTATATTTTTACCATTCATTTGTCTGCTAATCATACATTTTGGTAGACTCAATAACTTTAATTCTTTTACCGTATTTGTCTTTAATGCATTGCATATTAATGACTGATATTCTTGGCTAGATTACATGTTTAATGAAATAGTACTAAGTTAATACTCACATGTTTATGGAGAATCCTATTTATTTTCCCCATAAACTAATAACAACATTCTCTTTGTAATACTCATGTAAATACAGTGAGAGATCATCATTAAGCAATTTCTCTTTTACTTGTTAACAGTTCAAAGCAAGTTTTAATTTCTGAGCTACTAATCCTGGCACAATGTATCTAAATTAAAAAAGGCATTACAAACACACATAATATGTGTGTGTGTGTGTGTGTGTGTGTGTGTGTATATACATATATATATATATATACATATATATATATATGAATATGTATATGTATATATACATTTATAATTAGTGACAAAGCAAGAGAAGTGCTATATGTGTCCTGACTAGTTGGTATATATCATGGGAGAATTTCTGTTGGGGGAGATTGTTTTCCATAAAATAATGTTTTTGCAATTAGTTTGGTTTGAATCATAAAACCTCTCATTAAAAAAAAGTTCAGAAAAATTTAAATATTATTTTCAATTTTTTCTTTGAAAATTTTGTACTTGTATATAATGCATTCTGATTATGATCAGCACCCCTCTCTATTAACATACACAGGCATCTAACCAAAATATTTATCTTCTAAGACAGACATACTTGTAAATCCATGCTCATTGCTACTTTATTTACAATAGAAAAAAATGGCATCAGTCAAGATGTCCATCAGCTGATTAAGAGATAATGAAAATGTGATGACTATACACAATGGAATTTTTTTTCAGCTGCAAAGAAAGATGAAATTATGCAATTTGCAGATAAGTGAATGATATTGGGACGAATTAGGTTGAGTGCGATAGCATAAACCCAGAATGGCAAGTGCTTGTAGGGTCTCTCTCATAAGTTTATCGTGCTTTGAATCTTAGTTTTGCATCTTTAAGTTCTAGTATCTGTGGATGCTCCAGGAATGTAGAAGGGAGACATCATGGGATAAAGGGTGATAAAGGGTGGGGCATTAGGATACATTTTCAGTGTTTCAGTCTTTTTTTTTTTTTTTTTTTTTTGCCATTGTAGAAACTAAAGCAGGTTGGAAAGTCGTTTTGTTCCTTTACCTGAATTTTCCTTCCTATTTAATATTCTTTCTTGCTCAATTATTTCTCTATTCAACAACAACAATGGCAGTCCAATCTCAAATCCCAGCATGGAGACATAACTTACTACCCTTTGCCAAGCTCCTATTTACATTTGATACCTGCTGGAGACAGGGAAGTCAGTGATCTCAAAAGGAGTGACACTGGGTAGATCAGCACACTCCGGGGCAAGCTGTCTTTTTTTGTTTTGACCTGGTTTAGTAGTTTTGAATTTATTGGACTTTTTGCTTGCTTTTACTTTTTTGTTTGTTTGTTTGCTTATTATAGAGAGAGAACATGAAGCTGGGTTGGTTTGGGAGGTCTGGAAAGAGTAATGGATTGGAAGTAATATGATCCAAAGATATTATATATTTTTTATTATAAAAATAATGGTAAGTTAAAAATAATTATTGCGTAGTATATAAAAAAATCCATTCTCATGCACACCAAGTACTTAAATACCCATCAAGTAAAAAAATATTATCTCTAAGGTTTCTATGTATTTGTATAATATTGCCTTATAACAGTGCATGAAGCCATATTAAGTAAATGTTAAAGCAATATAGTATCTGGCCAAAAATATTCCTGATTAAGCAATCTACATGATTATAGAGTATTTAGAGAACAAAAATTATGTAGAACTTTGGCAAATAAATGTATAGAAAATGTTTCAAGTGTTTTATTTATCTACTAATTATCAGAAATTACTACTGCATTTGTCAATTAGTTTGTCAATTAAATGTGTCAATGTTTTGTCATTTTTTAACCCATTAAAAGTACTGGAAAATACATGTTTAAGATTCCTGAGATTCAAGACAAATATTGAAATTTTAAAAAATGTGCATTATATTTGGGCAATTGTGTTATTTTCATATCATTAAGAATGTACATTCCTCCTACATTTCATTTTCAGACATATTTTAATATTCAAAATAATTCTAACAGTTTATAGGGTTCTTTGGGGTATTTTGGTGGCATGTATATGCTGGTGAAGAATGGGTGAACTAAAGAGTATGGCTCATGATTTTGAAGACAATGACGGAGTAGTGATTGCCCAGAGAAAACTACAGCTGTTTGTTTGGGAATACTTTCTTGTGACTAATGAGCTGCATTCTAGATTTCATGACAACTTGAAGTTTGCATGGTAGTGCATCTGCATTTTAAACATAAGAAGTTTCCTAAAAATACTAAAAATACAAAATGTCATATGATCTAGCAATTCTGCTTTTGAGTATATACACACAGAAGTGAAATAGTATATTGAAGAGGCAGCTGCATTCTCTAGTTCACTGTGAGCATGATCTGCAACAGCTAAGTCATGAAAGTACTCTCTGTATTCTTCAGTGAATATTCATAAACAGTGACATAATATGTAATAAATATTAGAATAACTTCATAGAATACTATGTGGCCTCTAAAAGGAAATAAAATCTATGAAAACTATGTTAATTGAAACATATATATATATATAAGTAACTGAATGACAAACACTGTGAACCTTCCTCATAGAAGTATGGAGGAATGCTCAGAACTTGGCACTGTGCTATCACAGAGTAGATAGGAAGTAGGAGAGATATGGGCCAAATAGCGAAGTGAAATGCATGCACGTGTGTGTGTCCATGACTGTGCAGTAGCCTGTGGACCACATGAGTGTCCTGGTCTCATTCTTAACTACTTGAGACAAAGTCTCTCAATGTGCCTGGAGCTTGGCTTGTGGCTGAAATATCCTTCTTTCTCTATCTCTCACTTTGTTGTGATAACAAGATGTCACACCTGTCTTTTAAATGTGTGCAAGTTAAATGAACTCACATCCCCATGGTTGTATACAAAACACTGTAACCTGCTGAGTCATTGTACCCAGCCCAGAGTGCATTATTGAGTTCTGTGCTGTTTATAACTACAGTCATGTGCAGTAGTTATAAACAACACATTGTATAGTTCACAACTGCTAAATTGCTAGCCTAGTAATTAAGATTTTTTTCCACAAAAAAATGGGTTGTGAGGTAACAGATACATTTAATTTATCTCCATCATTTCACAACACACATGTCAACATGACATATTGTACTCTTTAAGTATACATACTTATTATTTGCCAATTAAAATTTTGAAAAACTAAACCCAAGCCAAATGACTTCAAGATGAGTCATTTGCTGCCCTCACCAGGATACTACAACATATGCAACTAAAATTCATTGGGAAGAATTTTGAGTATTTCTTTAGAAATATTTCAATCCTACTATGCATACAAACATTAATTTTTACCTAAGGCTCTAACCCATGCTTAGTAGTTATCCATTCAATTATGTATTCATTGTTGTATTTAACTTTGAATCTAACAGACCAGAAATGTCAAACAAAACCACCTGGAAACAGACATTACTGAAAAGAAAAAGTACTGATAAAAGGAAAATTTTACAGCAATTTGAGATGTTATAAATTGAGAGGCTATGCTCATTTTCTGCAGACTAATACAATAACATGTCACGTGCCATTAAATTATAAAATGATATTAGACAAAGGCTTATTTCAGCATCAGTATGATAACAATTGTATCTGTTTTCTGCAAAATAATCCTCATTCACATTTGAGAAAAGCATCTCTTTGGGAGGGGACAAAACAGCCATTTAGTGGCAGACATACTTCTGTAATCAAAGCTGGGGAGACTCATCTGCAGGGTCCTTCATTCCTCGCTCACCTTGCAAAAGTGTAATGGGGAACACTTCATCATCTATTCACTATTCCTAAAAGGTTCATTTTAAAATCTCATTTTGTTTAGTTATATTTTTGACTTTCAGATAAGTAAGCACTTCCAGCCTCTTCCCATTTTTGCTGCACTTCTTTTTTCTGTGATAATCACATTGCTTGCTGGCCATTGGCTACCAAGGGACTAGCCTTACCAAAACAAAAAAAACAACAACAAAAAAATGTAGTGTGTTTTGAATTGCTGTTATTTGTAAAATTATTTCAAGAAAAATCTCAAGGTACAGCTATGGAATCCCTTGTGTCCAGTCTTTGAAAAGTAAAGATGATACAACCATAAGCAGACAGTCCCTGCTTTTTTTGGCAATGTTCAGATGCCCTGCAGCACTCACTGCTCAGATAGTACAACATGGATAATGCAAACGTTAGTACTTTACCTGTGATAATTACACACAGACTATACAGCCACATTAAATGAATTAGGGGAATCTTTTTAATTACAATTTAGGATTCTGAAATTAGATCATTTGTAAAGCAAAAAGTTTCTGCAGGGATTAAAAAAATAACAGAATTTAACAAACTATAAATGAGCCCTGAATTATTTCAAGAGCATTATGATGTACAAGGCCTTATTTACAGGTACAACCAGTGTTATTAGTGTCTAGTTGAACCCTCATTTCATTATCACTGTATTCTTTTAATGCTTTGCATTTTTGTATATATTCATGAAGAAGTAACTTACATGATAATGTAAATACATAAAAGGTTGGTTTCTGAGCCTTGACAGTTGAATACACTAAGTTTCATTTAGGACTAATGTACACTTTGTGAAGATGTATTGCTGTGGTAATAAAATGCTGAACAGCAAATAGCTAGGCAGGAGGGATAGACAAGATTTCTGGGTAGAGAAAGGAAGAAAAGGAGAATCTAGGCACGAAGGAGATCCCAGGGACATGAAGAGGAAACAGGAGCTGTAAGATGGAAGAGAGGTAAGGCCACATGACAGCATGTAGATTAATATAAATGGGCTGATGTAAGTAATAAGAGCTAGTTAGGGACATGCCTAAGCTATAGGCTGATCTTTCCTAATTAATAAGAAGTCTCTGTTTTACTTCTTTGTGAGCTGGCAGTCCAAAGAAAAGTCTTACTATAAATAGGGAAAGGATTATAAACAACAGTAGCATTTTGATCCATTCATAATTATCACATAAGTCAGTGATATTTATATTTCATAAACTACACAGAACTGTATGTATACCAGTGTTCTCCTTATTCTATGTTTTACTATGCATTTATATCTGTATTTTCTTACTAGAATCTATATTTTCTTGCTAATCCTCAAGAATAATTTCCCTTTCCTTCCTTGACTTCACTTTGAACTATGTTTATTTTAACTAATAAACAAAAATAAAAATTGTATATGCTAATGATATGTCCTGTGATGTTTTGGCACATGTACATATTGTGTAAAGATGAAATATGCTAAAATCTGTCTATCTGTTCAAATATTTATTTCTCTTCATGACAGGATTCAAAGTCCTTCTTTTTACTCTTTTGAAATAGACATCATTGTAATTCATAGCCAATCTGCTGTGCAATAAAACACCACAGCTACTTATTCCTATCTAACTGTAATTTATTTAATTTGATCAACATCCCCCCTACTTCCATTCCCCAGATTCTCTGTCCTATCTCTGATAACCCAGACTAATCTCAATTTTTATGATAACTAACGAATGAGTTAAGGTATTTGACTCATGTCACATAGTAGAGTAGTGATCTCTAGCAGGAGTGAAAAGCTTCATTCTTTATTATGCATGAATAGCATTAAATTTGTACAGAGTATTTCACATTTTCATTGCCTTTTCTTTGGGTGATGGATTCTTATGTTTACTCTCATACTTGGCTGTTGTGGATAATGCTGCAACAAACAGGAAGTTAAAGATATTTCTTTGACATACTGATTTAATTTCCTTTTAACACATACCCAGTAGTTAGATTGCTGGATCATATGCTAGTTCTGATTTTAATTTTATGAAGAATCTCCATATGCTGCCCATAATAGCTCTGCTAGTTTACATTTCTATCAGCAGTGAATTGAAGTTCACTTTTTCTACATTGTTTATTTCTGTTCTTTATTTGATTTTTTTAATAGTAGCATGCACTGGATGAGGATGTGTTGTGATTTGTCTGAAATTTTCTAATTATTTTTTTATGCTAAGCATTTCTTTTTCATATTCTTGTTGCACGCTGTAGTTGTTTGCCCTTTGCTGCCAGAAAACATCATGATGAAGGCAACCTATAGACGCAAAAGTAAATCTGGGTTTGTGGTTCCGGGAGGGATATGCTTCATCCCCACCACAGCAGGGTAGCCTTGTGGCAGGCTGGTACAGAGAGGCTGGAACACCGAGCTGTAAAGTCACATTGTAAGCAGTAAACAGGAAGCAGAGCACGAAGAGCAAACCCAAGTTTCAAATCCTTCCTCCAGGGATACACTGCTTTCAACAAGGTCATCTAGGAAGCCTCATGAACAACACCAGAAACTGAGAAGTATTCAAATATCCTAGGCTATTAGGCACCTTTGTTGAAACCGGCACACTTAATTGTAGGTCTTTTATACACAAAACTGCAAAGGTAGAGCCTTCACTGTGCATGAACTTACCAAAACACCAAAGGCATACTTCTCAGGATCTATCCAGGTGATACAAGTGTGTTCTACTTTCCTAACTTAGGACCATTCCACGGAAGCTTTCGTAGTGTTCTCATTAATTCAATGTCACACTGATTGAGAGGAAGAACAAAATGGGGCAACTCCAGATTGTTGGGCCATTTTTATTTCAGAAGCTTTGCATCTTTATGAAAAAAATTCCATTTGTGATATAAACATGGAGAGAATGATAATTTTTAAAAACCTGTGGCCATGGTGTCTATATCCTAGATACCTCGTTGCAGTATTTGGGAGGGAACCCAGGCCCCTGCACAGCTAAGTCAACATGACCAATGAATTCCACCAAAGCCCATATTCTCTGAACATTGCATCTGATATCCAAGGGCAGATTTTTTTTTCCAGTATATGTATGATATCCCCAAATGAAGTATTCTTAGCTTCGTGACTTTGTTATTTGTTTGTTTTGTTTTAATGGGGGAAAAAAGGTGAATTTCACTTCATCTTAATGACAAATTACTCACAAATATCAGTAGTATGGCTAGGACAATAGTCCAATGGTTAATGTGCATGTCACACAAGCTGAGGTTAGGTCCTCAAGTCCCATGTAAAACTGGATACAATCAGGTGGCAGAAACACAGAATTCCCTGGATGCTCATAGGGCAGCTAGCCTGATATGCCAAGAATGGCAATGAGATACACTGTCTCAAACAAGTTGGAAGGCAGAGATTGAGACCCAATATTGCATCTGATCTCTAAAAGTAAACCCTAGCATGGACTGGCCTGGGGTCCCCTTAAACACAGACACACAAACACACACACACACATACACACACACACACACACACACACACACACACACACACACACACCCATACACACATACACAGGGAGTATTGAGCAATTTATTAATGTAGTTGATACCTAATAGCATGATAAACTGATATCATATTACCATTGCAGTGGCATGAACAATATTTGTCTCTGCATCATTTAGCATCTATATCAACAACCATATTCACTATATGTAAATATTCCATTATTTAGTCTTGAACTATAGTAGTATGCAATATAACACAATACTCGTTTGCCTCAATTCACCACCTATCATCTGGGTGTTCCCTATTTTGGAACAATCTAAATGGATTGCAGCAAATGAGACTAATTAAGTCATTCATTCATGCAAAGAACATACAGTCCTGTCAAGCTTTTCAGTCAACGATATGCTCTTATCATATTTCCTAGCGTTTGTTGATAATATGAGGATTTATAAAAACATGTATCACAATTAGAGCTTTTCTACCGAATGCTGGAGCTATGTGAATATAATGGCTTGCTATTATTACTGTGTTTTAAGTAGGAGTAATAAAATGTTGCTTACACTAAACCATGCAACAAATTACCATGGCAGTGTGAACAGTTCATTAGAGCTCCAATGAAGAGAAAATGGTTAATTTAATTTTGTATTTAACACTGTGATATGGGAATGAGGTAAAAGTTTGCATTATAAAAAGTGCTAACTTTTCTTTTCAGACAGAGCTCTATATGTATTAGTATTTAAGCAGCGCTAGGAACATGTCCCAAACACGACAAGACCACAAAAGAATTTTATTAAAGAGGATAGAGGTGACAGGCCTGTGTGAAACACACATGGGTAGAGATAAGGAGGACTCATGCAAGATGGCACCGGCTTTTTAAAGGTTGGGCCGCACACGCGTACAGGAACTCCTGTGGGTACTCCCTGCATGCATGGCTGCTTGTGCGCTTTACGCAACCACGTAAAGCCACAGAGTCCCAGTCCCGTCAGATGTCTGACGTGGAGATGACTACTCTGAACCGGAAATAGGCGGTCCGCCAGGCAAGCCCAACTGTGTGGACATGTAATTCTCTATCATTCCCGACTCTCATGTTTTAAAAAAGAAAAAAAAAAAAAAAGTGGATAGATGGGTATGGAATGCCGTTTCTCTCAAAGACTGCTTCAGGCTGAATGGTGGACATTGATTGGTTCTTGGGGGGACATGGGGAAGCTGCCTGAAGTCCTGGGATGAAGTCCTGTAGCTGTGTTCATCCTTCATGGTGTGGCTGGTCCTAGGATGAAGTCCTGCAAGCTGTGTGTCCTCCATGGTGTGGCTGGGAACCTTCTATCTGACAAAACACTGGTGACATAAAAAGCTTAGACAAAAGACTCATTATTATTTTGTTTTTGGAGTTGACATTTATCTGAGGTAGATCTGGCCTGTCCAGATGGAGAAATGTTAAAAGTGGCTGTGATGTTTTAGTACTCTGCTTGGTTTTTTTTACCTGAGACAAGCCTTATTCAAGGTGGTTTATTTAAGGCACCTGCTTGTTTGGGTAGCATTTGTGATACACAGGTGATCAGTTGTTGAGTACTGAACAATGAAAGATTGTTATATCCTTACTGCCTGGATATTTTGATGGTCCCTTTTGCCTCCGGCTCTATGTGGGCCTAGTTGGGAAGGGTGATACCTTATTCCTCTGGAATTGGTGACAAAGCAGTGGATCCTGATGTCCTCTGGAGCTTGAGAGTGGAAGAGAACTTATTTTTTTGAATTAGGTACAAGGCAAAGAACATGGCCCTGTCTGTATGCACATGAGAAACACAGGCGGTAACTTTGAAATGAGACAATGAGCTCTTATCTTAGTTGGAAATCTTTCTCATTAAGTAACTCTGAAAGTACAATTAAATATGGTGAGGTAAATAAGGCTGTCCTCTGTTCCTGACAATAGAAAGGAGGAGTGACATCCTAAAACTCCCAGGCCTGAGTCAATGGCTCTGGTGTCCAGAAGGAAAGAAACTGATAGCTTTCCTGCTGAGTTCTGGGTTCCCTGCTGTGTCTGTAGCCAAGCCTAGGTTTGCTGCAGGTCTTAGCTTGATGTACCCATGTGTCTTGGCGCCTGGGGGCAGTCAGCTGACTGGTTGTCTTTCAAGGCAGCACAAGGATAAGGCAGTTGATGGGCAGGGCATTCGATAGCCCGTGGCCTTTTTCATTTAAAACAGGGAGCCAACAGCTTTTGGGAGTCAGCGAGTGCCAGCATTTGGCAATTTTGTTTTCGGGCTTCTCTTTCCTGGCACACTTTAACCACCACAGATGACTCTTTTGCCTGTGGGGTCAGGAGCCTTGTTCTCCAGATACTTAACTTTAGCTGGGAACAAGAGATGGATTTTACTCTGTGTCCTGAATTTTTTTCTGACGATTGGTGGCTTAAGGACAGCTTTTGGAAGATCTTCCAGTAGGCAGACTGTAAACCGATCCTTTTGGAAGACTTGCCTGAGGCTATAAGCTGACTCCTTTTGGCTTAGGAGCCATCCCGATTATTGTAAACTTAATTGTTTAGATCTCAGCTGCTTTTAGACCAGTCTGTGGTTCTCAAGGCAGTTTGAGAATGAGTGGGTGGAGTTAAGGTACGTTAGGGAGAGTCTTAGAAACCGCCCAAGCCTGCCCAAGCCTGTGAATTTGAGCCTGCCCACCACTGGCGAGGAAGTCAGACAGAAAGGGTTACACGTGGCAGACACCTTAGTGGGAAAGGAAAGAAAGGGTTTAGAGCTTTAGCAGAAAGCTTGGAGATGAAGCAACTCTTATTTTCCCGTTCAGTGCTTGAAGTACCTGCCACAGTTATGCAGTCAGGTTTACTGGTACTGCAAAGCTGTTAAGCGGCCAGATTTACTGGTACCCGCCCCATCTGCCAATGTAAGTGGGTGGTATCCGCCCTTTGTCCCATGGCTGTAACTGGGACAATAAAAAAATTAAAATAACAAACAGGGATCAGACTTCAACTCAGGCATCCTGAGAATGAAGTAAGATCTAAGATCAGCTCATGTCCCCCCACTTTCATCAAGGGATGGGAGGAGCTGCAACTGTGCTGTGGTGGGTACACCCGGTAGACCTCAGAAGCCATTTTTGCTCCTTCTCGGCAGCAAAAATGTGCCCGCCAATGCCAGCACAACCTGGACAACCCCTGGGATTGTCCGTCGCAAACATATAGCTCAGATTTCAGCCATTAGAGCAGCAGACTCACTGTAAAAAAACTGTGGAGGTATCAATAGTGGAAAGCCATGCTTCTCACGGCTGGCCACCACCCGCTGCAGCCAGCTGGAGGTGCGTGCTGGTTGGCGGAAGAATCACAAGCCATGGTTACCTTTCTGGAGCTTTATTGAGAGAGAGAAAGCTAAGATAAAGAGCAACTCTTTCCATTTGCCTGTTCCCTGGCCAGAATTAGATAACTCCAGTAAAAGATTGGGATTTTTTGTTATTTTTTAAAGCGTACTTGGGCCATCTCTCAGTACAGAGATGGATAAGCTTAGGAATCTTTAAGTAGAGCTGATTGAGTTGGTAGCCTTATTTCCCATGTCTGCAGCAGAGAGGCAGAAAAAAAAAACAAACATGATCCGGAGCCAAGACCTCCTGGAGGCTGGACAGATCTCGGGCACAAGCCGCCTTATCAGCTCATCAGCTGATAAGCAGGGGCGGGGGCAGGGCCTAAGAATGTGCCGGCTTCACACAGCCCCAGGATGCACCCCATGGTGGTGGTCCCTTTGCAAAAAATATCTCAAGCTGCAGATGTGGGAGGTGGCTGGAAATCTGGGCCCGTGATGGGGGCCTGCCGTAGCCAGTAAAGACCGTGGCTGGGGTCCCCCTCCCCAGTCTCAAGAATAACCAGTGAGGCGCCGGATGCTCAATGGTCGTTCTCACAGATTCAGGAAACCATTTACGCTAGCCGAAAAGGGGGAAACTCACCAATCATTAGAGGTGTTGCATGCGGATTTGTGCGACCAGGCTAATGGAGAGTGATCTGTCTTGAATGGAGCAGAGTTCCCGGTGTGTCCCGGTCTATGTCCTGGTTCCCGGGTTTCCAGGCACAGAGGGCCCGGAAGCGCCCGTTCCTGCACGACACCAATGTTAGTTTTTAAGTGGTGCTAGGAACATGTCCCGAACACGACAAGACCACAGAAGAGTTTTATTAAAGAGGATAGAGGTGACAGGCCTGTGTGAAACACACATGGGTGAGGAGATAAGGGGGTTCATGCAAGATGGCACTGGCTTTTTAAAGGTTGGGCCTCGCATGCGTACAGGAACTCCAGTGGGTACTCCACGCATGCATGTAGATTACATGGCTGTGCGCGCTTTACACAACCATGTAAAACCACAGAGTCCCGGTCCCGCAAGATGTCTGACCCAGAGATGGCTATTCTGAACCGGAAATAGTTAGGTGGTCGGTCGGGCAAGCCCAACCGTGTGGAAATGTAATTCTCTATCAATATGTCTTACAATGTAATTTTCTTCTGTCTAAAGAGGATTGAGTTTTATAAAGTAAGAAAAGATGAAACTTCCTATGGTGGTTCCCCTATTAATTATTTTTATCAATTTCATCTTTTAAAATTATTGCAGACACACTAAGTGTTCTTGTTTGCATTTCAAGCCCATTCTTTGTGGTATCAACAAAATTACTTTTAATAAAAATGCAAACAGTATAGATAGAAGATGAAATCAGCAGAAAATGATGCTTTCCTTTTTCCTGTCCAATAGATGGGCAGTTTCCATCAGTGCCATTCATCTGCCATAGTAAATAAAACTCAGTGATACTGAGATGACTTATCTAATAATGTCAAACATTTGGAACATCTATCTACATGAAACGATCAATTTAAGCCAGTGACTCATTTGAAAAGAAAATACCCTTTCTTTTATAAAACATCTTCAGATCTGTCACTCAGATCTTTTACACACTAATTTTAGACATAATGTTGACTGTCTTATTTTAATTGCTGTCACAATTTGTAGCACATCTAAAGTCACAAATTAGGACTTTTGTATTTGTATGTGCAAGTACAGGTATTAATGTATCAAAGGTTAAGAGATGTGCTAAAGTATCGTCATGGTATAATAAATAATATGAAGTCAATAATACACAGCTTGTGCAAAGGGAATATTACTCAAGTTCACATAGTGTGGTAGAAAATGAGGTGAGAGCAGTGACAGGAATCTGAGAAATGGAGACTTTGTAGAATACTTGAACAGAGACATCAAGTGGAAGCAGGCCCAAGCCCCTCCCCACCTGCCTCAAGGCTGAGCAAGGTATCCCAACCACCATAAGGAATGCACTCCAAAATGCCAGTTCATGCTTTAAACCTGGGTCCCCCTTCCAGGGGCTCCACAAATAAACCAAGCCACACAACTGTCACCCACATTCAGAGGGCCTAGTTTGGTTCCCTGCAGGTTCCCCAGCCATCAGCCCAGAGTCCTTGAGACCCCACTATCCTCAAGCTTGGTCTGCTGTCTCGGTGGGTTTCCCCATCATGATCTTGATCCTCCCCAACCCCCACTCCCACTTACAATCCCTCCTCCCTTTCTCGACTGGACCCCAGGTGTTTGGCCCAGTGCCTAACTATGGATCTCTTCATCTGCTTCCATCAGTCACTAGATGAAGGCTCTATGATGATAATCAGGGTAGTCACATTTCTGATTATAGGGGAAGGCCAGTTCAGGCACTTTTTCCACTATTGTTTGGAGTCTTGGCTGAGGTCATCCTAGTGAATCCCTGGGAATTTTCCTAGCATCAGGCTTCTCCCTAACTCCATAAGGGCTCCCCCTATCAAGATTATCTCTTTCATTGCTCTTTGTTAACTTCCCATGGGAGGCTTTATTTATCCTCTCTGAGGAGTGGATGGGGATGGAGGGGGGTGAGGGGCAGGTGGAGGAAGTGAGAGGAGGGGAGGGGAGAGGAACTGTGGTGGGTATGTAAAATGAAACAAAAAATTTAAAAGAAAAAGAAAACAATTGCAGTAACACACACACACACACACACACACACACACACACACACACACACAAGAATAAACAGGGAGTAGTTGGTCTGTTTCCAGCTGATGAGTGGCATGGTGCAACTTAATATATAAAAGATGCATTTTGGATCATTTGCATTTTAGACAGCAGATTGCATGAACATGGGAAGTTGAGATAAAAGTGTGGCAGAAACCTTAAATGGTCTTATTAATAAAATCAAACCTGAGGCCACTTATTAGGGTGAATGCTGTATGATCAGAGAGACAGAACAAGACACAGATACCTCACCTCGCCAGTTCCTCAGCTGGTCTTGTTTCCTCAGACTGGAAGCCTCTCAGTCCTCATCTGAATGGATCATAGCTGAACTGTTGCTCAGAAGCCTGAATGCTTAACCAGCCAAATGCTTCTAGTTTCTGGTCTTCCCGCCTTATATATCTTTCTCTTTCTGCCATCACTCCCTGGGATTAAGGCTCACTTTCTGGGATTAAAGGCGAGTGTCTCCATGCTGGCTGTATCCTTGAACATACAGAGATCTGCCTAGCTCTGCCTCACAAGTGCTGGGATTAAAGGTATGTACCACCACTGCCCAGCTTCTGCTATGGCTTGTTCTGACCCATTTTCTAGACACCATTTTTGCCTCTGTATCTAGTGGCTGCCTGTTCTCTGACCCCTGATAAATTTATGAGTTTGTTATGTTTTTTTTTTTAAATTGTTTGTTTCAGTACATTCAGATTCTATAGAAATCCACAAAAACTTTAATGATGTGGAATAACCACAATAAAAATGTTTAAAAAGAAAATGTTAAAAGCCAACATAGAGCAAGAGCAAGTATATGAATCACACAACACTGTTCAACTATTGGCTGTAGGGTGGAGGAAGACATATAGAATCAAACTGAGGGGAAAAAGTCCAGCTAAAGGCAGATATACATATATACAAGGATATCATCAATGCACACATTTTTTAAGTATCTGTAGAATTTGTTATAAGCAAGGAGTATTTGGCTACAAATATGGCTAATATTTTAACTCCAATGATGAAACATATTATGGTATGATAAAAGTAAAATTCATTGTGTGAATTGTGTACTATGTATATTTGAAAACCTGGGTAATGCATTTTATAGTATGAAAATTTGCAAGTATGGAAACATGAAGTATGCATCAAGCACCCCAAAAGTCAAATCATAAAAAAGTTAGCAAGAGTAATTACTCTGAACCAAGAATCATCTTCCATACTTTTGGGAGATGATATAAATGTCAGTTGTTCCATTAACATTGAAAGTTTATTGATAGATAGACAGATAGATAGATAGATAGACAGATAGATAGGTACATAAATAGATGGATGGATGGATGGATGGATGGATAGATATAGAAATACATAAAATAATATTTGTGTGGACAATGATATACTATAATAAATAAAGATTTATCTGACTGGATGATTTGGAGAAATTATCCCTATTATTTCAAAGATGGACTTCTGTGTAAAAATACTGAATACATTATCATCCTCACATGTCTTCCACATTCCAGTGCTGGCTAACATTGGTTAATCCAGTTGGTTACTTGCCAACACCACTGCGCAGAGCTCTCACGTCACTGCGTGGCTTCATTAGTTTTTCTCTGAGGTGTTAGTCCTCTCTTCTTTATTTCTGCTAATGGAACATTTTTGTTCATCTCATAGGCTAGAAATATTAAAGTTAGTTTGACTTCATGCATTTATTACTCTCTCACATCTTATCACCTGCTAAATTCTCTTAATTTCCATACATGATATTATGAAAATGATATGGCTTTCTTTTCTAGAGTTTCTTTTTGTTAATATCTTGGTTCAGACTTGTATCATCAGCCAGAGCTGTTATGATACCCATCAACCTCATATCCAGGTTTTAGATTCTAGTCTTTTTAATCTGTTTTTCACACTATCTTCATTAAGGCAGGTACAATTACATCATTTTCCTTTGCAGAAGTTTCTATGATGCCTCATTACATACAAAATACTTCTTCAAGTCCTTTACAATAGCTCACAAATGCGTAATCTAAATTGGTTTTACATTTTTCCCACTTGAATCCAAATAATCTGTTAGTGTTTACCCCTTAATCACTGCATCACTGCTTTCCAAAATCCACGAGTTATTCAGATTGCTCTTCTCATTCAAATCCGAAGAATTTTGAAATCCTCCTTTTTCTTATCCATGAAATTAACATAGTAAAAACAAACATGAAATTTCCTTATCTCAACTAAAGTATAAAAGAAATTTTGTCTTTGTTTTATTCAAATATTTTAGACAAAATTTATGTAATTTCAATGGGATTTAGAGCCAGGTCCTTGCTTGCTAAAAGTACACTATACCACTCACTGTGTGATAATCTCAGCCCAATAATTAGATGATGTAAATGAGAATTAATATTAGAAATCTTAGGTATTTATTTATGTGACAATGCCAAGTAAATGTTCATTTTAGTTAAAAATTTACTTAATTAAATTATTCACAAAATTGTATAAGATACAATTGTACAATAAAATAAATTGGTGCTTATGAATACATCCATGTAAAAAGTCACTGTTATAGAAAGAAATTACTCATTGCTAGGCACTTAAAGTCTCTAAGACTTCACTCACCAAAAACAAACTTACTTTATGTCGACATTCATTTTAAGTTTCAAAAATTATTTAATAGAAATGATATAATGCAGTAATTATCTTCTGTAACTGCATTACTTTTCTCAACATTTTATTTTGAGGTTTCACATGTGCTATCTTAAGTAATTATAATGTATCCATTTTATTCCTGTGACATAGTTTATCCATTATTTAATAGATGTGCTACAACAAAATTATCCTTCTCATATTAAGGAATGCCAGTGCATTGCTCACCATATTTTGATTTCTCCTAGCTTCATAGTCCTGTGGAAATTCAACAGTATTTGAATGCATATAGTTACACAGTAAAGAACAGTACTGCTGTGTCAGGGGAACAGGACCTTCAGTATCTGTTGCCTTGTCCACAGAATGCCCAAACACCCACATCAGTACATACTATTAAACTTCCCACAGACTATAGGGAAGTTTGGCCTTCTAAACACACTGACATTCTAAATTCCTGTATTTCCTATTTCCTATTGAATACCCAATACTGCCAAATACTCTTTTATTTTTCTCTTTATTCTTGAGAATTCCATTCTGGTATATAATGAAATATAGTCTTATTTACCTCAAATTCTTGTTTTTTTTCCTCAAACACATCTCCCTACAACCTCCATATCTTTGTTGTTATTGTTGAGAGCCTACTAAATTCAGATATTGCTGTCCATGTTTGCATGATGTCGGGCCAATTACCTGACTATTGGGAATTCTACTAATAACATCATTCTCAAAACATGATTCTTCCCGTAAAAGCCACCAACTTTCAAACTCTTTAGTAAACTATCTATGACAGAAGTTGATTGGCTTCATCTTGCACAGGTCTGGCACAGGTATAGCTGCTCTGAGTTCATGATTTCGATAACCATGCCACATCAAGAAGAAGGCATTACATATCACCATTTCCAATGCTCTGGCTCTTGTACTCTTTCGGTTTCCTCTTCAATGACACTCCCTGAAACCTTGCTGATTGTAGGATTACATCAGTGTCCCATTTGTGAGTAAACACTCAGTTTCTTATTCTCAGCACAGCACATTGTCCAGTTACACTTCTTTAAATTGACTGCTACCCTCAGTAAAAGAAGTTTCTTTGGACAAGGTTTAGGGCAACTCATGTCTATAGCATATACACAATTTTTTAAAAGACAATTCATTAATATAACAATTTAGCAAAATAACAATATCAGGTTTTACACTTGGGTCTGTGACCTCCCAGCCATAGGCTTTTGATCAGAAATCAGAAATTTATAGCACATGAAATTTCCTCTTGTGAAACAGACCTCAAATCCAGTCAGAAAATACTCATTACTCTGTAACAGTCATGCCCACAAAAGCACCAGTGGACACATTTGCCTGGTTGGCCAGTATTTCAACATGCAGGGTACAGTGCTTTGTATGAACACTGATATCTTTTCTTTCCCAGCATCCAGCATAGCACCTTGCAGCACTATGAAAACTAGCTGACAGGGAGAAAATTGTCCTGTCAGCTTGAGATTTATGTCTCTATGTCCTGCAGCCAAACTGTGAATTGTCTTCAGAAATACAGTTTTGCTATGTAGTTACATTGGGTAACCAAGGGACATGGCAATAGTCTCTGTTGTTTTGGAAACCAATGTAGCCTTCCTAAAATAGGAAAGCATCTCATACTCTGAAATTTTCATTTACTACCTTCTCTGGAATAATGCTTTTGTACACTGGTTTAATAAAATGCTGATTGGCCAGTAACAAGGCTATAGGTGGGATAAGCAGACAAGGAGAATTCTGGGAAGAGGAAGGCTGAATCAGAAGATGCCAACCCACCATCCAGGGAGCAGCATGTAATGATACATAAATAAAGCCATGGAACATGTGGCAACACACAGAATAACAGAATGGGCTGAGTTTAAATGTAAGAGCTAGTCAGTAGTAAGCTTGAGCTTATGGCCACACAGTTTTAATTAATTTAAGCCTCTGTGTATTTACTTGGGTCTGAGTGGCTGTGGACTGGGCAGGACACAGGAAAACTTTCAGCTACAAATAACTGATATCTTCTAGAAGAGTATTGTCTATTACTAAAAGGTCATTTCATTCAAACATTTTTAATTTGTCAGATTTTGAAAATAGCTTACTTAATTCCTAGTGGGTTTCTGATACAATTTGGGGATGCAAGAAGAGGTTATTATTATTATTATTATTATTATTATTATTATTATCATCATCATCATCATCATCATCATTATCATTATTCACAACTTAAAGAACGAAAAGGTGGAAAAAGTTTCAAATTAATCAAAGCCACATGGCTTATTAGAGTGTAAAAGAGAATCCTGGGGCAGGTGAGCAGTAAATCTCAGCAGCTACTTAGAAGAATGGAGAAAGAAAGAAGTGTCATAATGTTTGAGATTAATTCAACATGGATATCAGGTGAATGGGTGGAGAACCAGCCACATGGTAGGGAGGGAAGTTTCAGAGAAAGAATTAGGAACCTCAAAGAAATCTTATAAAAAATTCATTATTTTCAGTTTTCATATGTAAGTCTGTAGTCATCTAATTAGATTTAGTCAATGTGATGAGAACAACATTAACATTTTGAACAATTATAGCAAACTGGTACAGTTCTGGGGGTTGAAAATATTACTTTTTATCAGTGCCCTGCAGTACATTCTGTGACAAATTAAAGAACAGTTTTGAAGGCCACAGTCTGGTATGGTATTGTTGAAGCTTATTCTATTAAAATGTCCATTTTATAAGGATGTTGAGATACTATGCAAATTGCAAGAACTAAATTTCTACTACTCATGTAAGTGTTTTTATTTTGTATAGGAATCACAAATGAAACTTTTTTTGTCCTTACTTTATCCATAATGTCCACTTTATAATTATTATCCAAAATCTTACTCCTAGTTCTTCATTTCCACAGATCACTTTACTGCAAACAACACATTTGTTTTTGGCCTGTCATAAAAACCAACAATAGTAAATTACTTCTTGCTATTTATTAGTTGTCTGAGCCAGTATGATTGTTCAAAAGTTGTTCCCAACATATTATTGCTTAACACTAATTCCTTCTTAACAAAATTTGCTCCAACTACTCAGTGTTTCTATCTCCCAAATCAGGCTACATAGACTCTTCAAACTCTGACTAAAATTCACATTTTTCAAGAAGAAAAATTTTCTGATTATTATTCCTATAAGATACTTAATTGTTTATGATGGATTGTCTCCTATTTACAGGAATATACTTAACATAAAATAAGCATGCATGCTCAGTTTATTCTACAGTATTTTTTCCTAGAATGTTTCTCTAATATTGGTCTCTTCTTTCTATCTGTTTTAAAAATCTCATCTAAACCATATCTTATTATTTATCAATGTTAAAGCATGGTATTTTGAACTTACAATGCTGAAAGACATCTTTAAAATATTTGCTAAATGAGCTCATACGATTTATACATTTAAAGAGAAAAATGTCAGTGTTAGAAACTGTCATGGATAAAATGCATCACATGTGGAAGAGGAGGTGGAAAGACTGTAAGAGCCTGGTGAGCAGGGAGTTTTCTGTGAGATTTTGTCTTCTAGTAACAGCAGAAGCTACTCTCATAAATTCTCACAAACATAACTATCTGAACATGAGCTGAACAATACAAATGCCAATAGGCATGCTAAAGTGTATAAAGGTATTGGGCGTGTTAATAGAGGGAAGCTTACTAGGCCTCAATTCTATACAAACTAGAGGCAACTAAGGAATGCTGAGAACAGGAGAAACAATCTTCTTCAGGGAGGAACACATCAATTGGTTATCCAACACCAAGTGGTCAGTCCTGAAAATATATTAAAAATTCATATTTTAACACTTAGCATGTTATATTTAATATTTAGGAATATACATGTTTGTGTGTATGTAGGAACAATTAATTAATAAAAGAGGCCATAAGTCTGAGAAAGGAAGGATATATGGGAGTGCTTGAAAGGAAAAAGGGAAGGGGATATATGATATAATTATATTATGCTCCAACTATCAAAAGAATTAATAGAAAAGGAGCTTCCCTTCTGGACCAGAGGTGAGTGCCTGGGGTCATAGCCAGAGAGGCCCACCCCTAAGTCCCACCCTATGAGCACCAGCCATCCCAGGGAAGACCTGCCCAACTGGGCCCCAGTTTTTGGCCATCTGCTGGGCCCCAAGGGAAGGTTCCCCCTTTCCAAGACTGCAGGCAGACCCTGCAATCTCCACACCCTGCTACCACACCCATCTCTCCTAGACCCCAGCCACTTCCTGAGACTCAGAGACTGGCCCTCAGCTCCCATCAGGCCAGTACTCTTATCTGGACCAGAGCTCCCATCCAGCCCAGAGCTTCCATCTGGACCAGAGAGAGGCTCCCTAAATTTGTCAGCTCTTTCTGGACCATGTGCAATGATTAGACCAAGAATGAATCCACAAGGAGATGGGCAAACATCAAGGCAGAAGTACATAGAACAAAATAAAGCAATACAGCATCACCAGAACCTAGCCCTCCTCCAACAGCTAGACCAGAACATCACAGAATGGAAGAAGCAGGAGAAAACAACCTTATGAATAACATCATGAAGAGGCTAGAGCGTTATACAGAAGAAATCAAAAATAAAGTGGAGGAACAAACAAAAAATGGGAAGAATGCCCAACATACCTAATTATCTGGGAAATGCAAATCAAAACAACTTTGAGATACCACCTTACACCTGTCAGAATGGCTAAGATCAGAAACACTGAAGACAGCTTATGCTGGAGAGGATGTAGAGCAAGGGGAACTCTCCTCCACTGCTGGTGGGAATGCAAGCTTGTACAGCCACTTTGGAAATCAATATGGCGCTTCCTTAGAAAATTGGGAATCCATCTCCCCCAAGACCCAGCTGTAGCACTCTTGGGGATATACCCAAGGAACGTTCAATCATACCACAGGGCATTTGCTAAGCTATGTTCATATCAGCATTGTTTGTAATAGCCAGAACCTGGAAACAACCTAGATGTCCTTCAACTGAAGAATGGATAAAGAAAATATGGTACATGTACACAATGGAGTACTACTCAGCAGAGAAAAACAATGACATCATGAAGTTTGCAGGTAAATGGATAGATCTAGAAAAAATCATCCTGAGTGAGGTAACCCAGACTCAGAAGGACAAACATGGTATGTACTCACTCATAGGAGGATACTAGATGTAAAACAAAGATGACTAGACTGCTACACAACTCCAGGCAGGCTACCTAAAAAACAGGACCCTAAGAAAGACACAAGGATCACCCAATGACAGAGAAATTGATGAGATCTACATGAACAACCTGGACAAGAGTGGGAGTAAGGAAGGACAAGGTTCGAGGGAAAGAGAGTTTAGAGGAGCAGGAGATCCGAGCTGGATCAAGAACAGAAAGGGAGAACAAGGAATAACAGACCATGATAAATGAAGACCACATGAGAACAGGAAGAAGCAAAGCAATAGAGAGTTCCCCAGAAATCCACAATGACACATCCACTGTAGACTACTGGCAATGGTCAAGAGAAAGCCCAAACTAACCCAGTCTGGTGATCGGATAGCCAAACACCCTAACTGTCATGCTAGAATTATCATCCAATGACTGAGGGAAACAGATGCAAAGATCCACAGCCAGGCCCCAGGTGGAGCTCCAGGAGTCCAATTGTCGAGAAAGAGAAGGGATTGCAAGAGTGTGAATTGTTGAGACCAAGATTGGTAAAAGCACAGGGACAAAGAGCCAAACTAATGGAAACACATGAAGTATGAACCAAAAACTGTGGAGCCCCCAACTGGATCAGGCCCTCTGGATAAGTGAGACAATTGAATAACTTGAACAGTTTGGGAGGCACCCAGGCAATGGGGCCAGGACCTGTCCTTAGGGCATGAGCTGGCTGTTTAGAACCTGGAGCTTATTTGGGACATTTTGCTCAGCCTGGAAGGTGGGAACTGGACCTGCCTGGACTGAATCTACCAGGTTGAACTGAATCCCCAGGAGAGTCTTTGCCCTGGATGAGATGGGAATCAGGGGTGCTGGGGGGAAGGTTGGGTCAGGGGCGGGAAGTGGGAGGACAGGGGAACCCATGGCTGATATGTAATATTAAATTAAATTTAAAAAATAATTAATAAAAAATAATGAGATAAATAAATACCAGCATAACAAATACTAAACAGATTTGCATTTTTCCACTATAGTTTTCAGAGAATAGTGAACTGTATATTTAGTATTTATATTTTTCATTTTACTTTGATGATAATGGTAACACAAATACTTATTGAACTACATGGTATAGAATAATGAAAATAAAATTATATACTTTATTATGAGGTTTGCCAAACTTAAAGAACTCCAAATTAACCAAAATATATCTTGATTTTGAAAATAAACCTATATTCATTTTTTAACATTAAAAAATTTTTTCAATGTCCTTAGATCTTGGCCAAGAAATAACTTCAATATATTAATTGTATTTTAGTGATCCAAGATACATATGTCTTTACTCTGCTTCCAAATAGTGTATCTTTTGATCATTTAAGATACAGCTATTCTGTAAGAGATTGTAACTTTGAATATAAAACATTTTGAGACTATCTTGAAGTCACGTTGATTTCTGCAATATTCTTGAGGTATTTCATAGCCCCACCAAATGCTAGCCAAGCTCTCTCTAAATATATATACTTTTTGTTTATGGATATCTAAATTTAAAATTTAAAATCAAAGATTTTAGACCCCTATTCAGTCCAGATTATATAAATTATTGCTACTATTGGTAGGTAAGAGTGACTTGTCTACTTCTCATTGAAATATATTCCCCTAATCATATCACTAGTACTTTTTGAATCATTTTAAATGTTTTACATTTATGCACAACTTAATGTTAGCAAATCACAAAATGAAAAGGAAGTATAAGAAATAAAAACAAAAACAGCAATATACAATGTCCTGATGGACTCATCAGCAGATCAGAAATCTCAGAGAAGACTCATGGAGCTGAGGGCCAAATCGGTGAAAACACAACTAAAATACAGAACAGGAAAATAAGGATGGTTGAGAAATAAAATGTGATTTCAAAAGATATAAAATATCTGTATATAAAAAATAAAATGGGAGAAAAAAGTACTAAGAAGTGTATTTGAAATACTAATATCTGAAAACTTTCTAAAGAAAGATACTGGTAAGATAGCAATCACAAAGTCCCCCCAAATCTCAGAGAACACTAAACATCTCAAAAAATAAAATATAAAACTATGGCATGCACATTATACTAAGGTGGATAGACAATAAAGGCAAATGGGAAATCTTGAAATAAGTTAGATAAATTGAAAACATTGTTTCCCCCCCCACACACACACATTAGATTAAATTTAAATTTGTAAACTAGAAAGAAATGAGAGAAAATTTCTACCTGGGATATTTAACATGTACTCTAAATATTTGAACTTATTCAAGAATAATATTTTAAAAATCTACTTGGATACATGCCTATGTATTATAAGAATGCTACAATGTATTTCCATAATTTTTAAAGAAAAATGTGGGAGTTTATTTGAAAGATTGCACTATGATGTTATAAATATACTCAACTTTTCTGATTATAACAGGGCTTTTAAATTACACCATTACAAAAGAGTCCTGTCCAGTCACAAAATGGCAATGCAAAGGTGATCAACTCTCAGCTGATCCTCTGGCATGGTCACTGAAGAGTGGGTTCACCCTTCTTTCATGAGCTGTACTCAAAGGGTTTGATTTCATCGTTTCCAAGAGCAGTTCAGAGGAGGTTAGAAGATGAAAAACTTGTCACAAGAAAGGTTATCTCAAAACTTAAGTGAGCAATCAGTATCTATGTAAAATTCTACATGAAGTTTTGCCTTTGTATTGTTGGGACATTTAACATCACTAGCATTTCTACAATGAGCACTGTAGTCAGTAGTGATAATTTAATTAGGCCACGGTAAAATTTACTTAAGTAAAAGTAAGTTTTAGCTGGATTCAATTGTGAATAGTTGATACAGTATTTTATAGCCTTTTCTATGTATTTCTACACTATGTTTATTTGAGGAAGTGAGTATGAACACATTGGCTGGAGAGGGAGGAGGTGCCACAGTGTCCCATAGTGTCCCTGTGGAGCTTAGAGTTTGTTTTTCTTTCCTTTCTCCATGTGAGTCCCAGATTAGCAGGTTTGGCATCAAAGGCCCCTACCCATGGCCTATTTTAAAAATGAATTCACATGTTGAAAAGCTCAGTGATTTAATCAATCAAGAATATTTGGAACTTCTAAAACTATTAGTAATTATTCTGGTCTCTTGTGTGCTATTGGAAAGAGAAGTTCAGGAAGAAAGGCAAAGCTTATTTGTTGAGAAGTAACATATAAAAATTCATATTCAAAGATGTCCTGTCTGATGTTTTGCTACAAAAGAAACAAAACCATCCTATCTTATTTTCAAGGAACCATAATATGTTAATTACAGTCATTAAGGATGAGAAAACAGAATTTCACACCTTGTCAGAGCTGAAAGCAAGTGAATAAGAGGTCTATCATTTACTAATTTGTCTTTAAAACATTTTACATTATAGATTTAAAAATAATATCATGGCAGAGGAACAAGGAAGAGGAGAAGGTGGGGGACAGGAAGGCTGGGAGGAGACACTGCCAGCCTCTGCCATGAGAAGCAACATGTAAAGACACTGGTAAGCCACAAGCCATGTGGCAAAGTATAGACTAACAGAAATGGGTTAATTTAAGATAAAAGAAGTAGATAACAAGCAGCCTGCCACGGCCATACAGTTTGTAAACAATGTAAGTTTCTGTGTGCTTTCTTGGTTGGGTCTGAGTGACTGTGGGACTGCGGGTAAGAGAGATTTGTCCTGACTGGGCCAGGCAGGAAAACTCTAACTACAATAATAACATGTTATAGACAGTTCTAACACCATATTTGTTGATAGATTTTAAAAAGCATATTTTTCCTTTTCAAAGAAAATGTAATTGACTTACATTAACTAGAATACATGTATTAAATGCTTTTTTTCTAAGAGGTTACAATACTTCGAACCTGTTTTAGGGAAGCTTTTTACAACTGGTATAAATTACACCAAACTTCTTCACTTTAGCAGATGACACTGTCAAGATCACCTTCCTCCCATCACGTTTCATTTCTCACTAAGAATCTCCATTCCCCTATGTCCCTGTACATGTTAGATAGAGCAAAAAGATTGAATCCTGCACCGTTGCTCAATTGAAAACTCTCCTGAGAGACTTTAGACTACACTGGATACTTGCATTAGTGAAAAAACAAACAAAACAACAAGACTCACAAAATTAAATACTATGTTATGTTAGTGAGATTTGGAGATTGTGTTATTATTTAATATTAATTAAATCATTAAAACTATTGGTTGATATTCTCCTGAGAGAACAAATAGGCCCTTCATTTACTTGTCATGTGCTCATATACAAGTTAAATAATTACTTTGAGTTTTAGATTTATCATTTCAAAATGGTGGTAGTGGAGATGAGATTGGTTAATGCATGTTCTAAATGATGAACTTTTATAATATAGGTATGTGATACTGCAAAGAAATAAATTTAAAAAAATAAAATTCCTAAACTTTTGGATAGATATTATTTTACAACAAACTACATCTTCAAAACATTTTGAGAATTATTGTGGAAATTCATAAAATAATTTTGCATTTTGTGCTACTAATTCATGAAACAAAGTGATTCAATGAAGTAGAAAAGTACCAAAATATGTCATGTGTCTGTAAGGCTTTAGACTTCAATGTGTTTTGAAGATTGCAATGCTTCTCTTCAATTTGAAAATAAGAAAGAAATGGGCATGCAAATGGAGCTCTAGTCATGACTGAAGGATGAGTAAAGGATGATGGATAGAAAAGTCAATAAAGACATGTGCTGAGCACTGCAGCTTCAGATTTCTGGAGTCAACGTGCTTAGTGATTTCTCCCTGATCTTGGCAGTTTTCCTTTCCTCATAGTTTGTATTTATTGATTTCCTAAATAGAGCAAAAGCTAAATTCTAAACCAATTTTTAGTTTGTTTTTTTAATTCTTATTTTAGCCAGTGGAAATTCAAATTACATTTTGACAAAGTATTTTAGTCTTATGATTACATATTAGAGTGTTCAACTAAATTATCATGTGTTTTAGATTTTATAAGATCATATGCTAAATCCAGCCATCTACATAGTGAACATAGACTTTTGTAAGCTCAAAAGTAGAAGAGGAAGAACAGAAATGAGAAAGAAAAACATTTCTTAGCATGAAAATTCATTTAGAAAGCAGATTTAGCAACTTTGAAAGTTACATTTAATTGGTTGCAACTCCACTCATTTCTATGTTTTTTGGCTACTTTCATATGACAACAGAGGCGAATGGCTGCCAAAGAAATCATACAGACCCATTTGCTAGCTAGTCTTTTGCAGAAATTTTTGCTTATTGTATTTCTCTGGTAAAACATGAATTGTTCTTGTTCAGTTAGATAAAGGAGAGATGGCATGAGAAGTTACCTATTGGTAAATAACAAAAACTTTGAAATAGTTATCTTGTTCAGGGAAAGAACCTCCTCTTTCAAATCAGTCAAGCTTCAGTTTGAATTTGAAGCTTTATTTATTGTCTCTTTCCTTTATTCATCTATTATTTATTTAATCTTCTCTAATATAGTACATCTAGACCACAGCTTCCCCTCCCCCACCACCGCTCTCCCCCAGATCCACTCTGCCTCCTTTTCCTTTCAGAAAAGGGCTTTGCATTTTGAACAGTTACTTACTTTGCATGATTTCTTTATCTTTTGAAAATAAAATTATTCTTCACATAGGGATTAAAATACTGTGAATTTTGAATGGATCTGTGTCTCTCAACATATTTATATATAATCCAAATTTGGATTTAGAGTTGTTATAAATATGTATTGATACAACCATAATATATATATGTGTATATATACATACATATATATGTGTGTGTGTGTGTATATACATATATATATATATATACATTTAAAGGAGTATAATTTATTTTGGTTTTTAAAGACAAAGTCTATAACACATACCCAATATGGCTATTATAAATCATATTCTGTTATTAAAGATGTCAAGAAGGAATCAAAACTTTATTAACTTTCAACTGGCAGAATTTACTTTCAAAATCAGTCTAAGAACCTAGTTATCATGGTACTCATTTTTACTTCCAGGAACTCAGGACTCAGAACTTTGTGAGTAAAGGATTACTGGTCTACATAGGAAGAATATATTAAAGAGAGAGATAGACAGACACACAGACAAAAGAAGGAAGGAAGGGAGGAAGGAAGGAAGGAAGGAAGAGGGAGAGAGGGAGGGAGGGAGAAGGGAGGAAGAAAAAGAAATAAGAAAAAAGAAGAAAGAAAGAAATGGAATTAAGATAAAGACCTATCCTTGTATTAATTTTCAGTTTTGACATATTGCAAAAATAATTTAAAATTGAATATTTCATTACTTTATCTAGAATTGATAATGTTCTTTCCCACCCTAATAACATAACCTGGCCTATATAATGATAATGCAACCTTGAAGAAAATGAGAAAGTCTTCAGACTTGCCCATTGAGTCAGCTACTTATTTTTCCTGCTCCCTACCCCATCTGCTAGAAATTATATGAGGTGGGGGGTGTCTCTAAAAGGGGGACTCTATTGGTGCAGCTTTAATGAGGTCATCACCCAAGCTGCAGTGGGGTCTTCAGTGATGTTACTTTCAAGTCACCTATCCTGTAAATAATTAGAACAAACCTATCAGTTCACAAACTTATTATGAATCATACACCCATTGATCTGTTATTGTTTTCTTTTTCTGGAGTGAGTAGGCATATTCTCCCAGAAAGTCATATCTGTTTTTTTTTTTCCTTTTCATTCACCTTACAATGTTTATTAAGTACCCAGTGGTACTATGAAAGATGAATTAAATTGCCATTGGTCAAGGAATATAGAACAAAAGCCCAAACTTCTATGATATTATAGACAAAAGATTGAGGTGAGATGTTTAGGGGATATAATAATTCAATTTAGTTAGAGGGCAAAATATGGATGATGAGTTGAAGTGATACATATGTTTCTGGGGAGGTGACCTTGTAATGTTTTTTAACAATAAAGCTAGATATTCAAAGAGTAAAAGACAATCATGTAATTCCATAAAGAGGCACAGATAAGATGACTGTCATGAAGGTAATGAGTTCAGTAGATTTGAATCCAAGATAAAAGATTGGATTGAAAGATCAGTTTTCATGCATTAAAATATTGCCTACCATCATTTTCAGACCCTTTCTTCCCCACACTAGCTTGTCCTCTGGATCCAGTCTCTTCTTCACTCCTAGCAAAAGACAGTTTCCTTGATAAAAATCATTCATCATTTTGCATCCTTTGCTTCACATTTCCTGTGTTGTCTAAGCTATTTACTTTCACTGGAAATTGCCCTGTTCCCTGACCCATCTGCTAAACTCCTACTCACATTCAAAACTAACTTTAGATCCATCCCCCTACAGAGTCTTTATGTGTTTTCATAATACTCACTGTATACCTCTACTCGCCATATTTTATTTACAATAATTTGTTCACACCTGCCTCTCATTTCATTGTGGGCTCTCTGAGGGAGGGTGACACATTTTATTGAGCTTTTTTTTTTCCCCCTCTTCGACATCAAGCATAGAGCTTGGCACATGGTTCACATCAGTAAATACGGATTGTTAGCAAAATGAAAACCCACTGCATCCTTCTCAAATGAAGGTTAAAGAACTCAGTTTAACCAAAGAGCGGCTTCTAAAAATAGAACTGCTTTCATTATATATTCTGTTGTTCTCTGACCTTTGTACACTCGTAATGGAGCTTCTGTTTCTTGTTATGCATCACTGGTTCTTTGTGACTATTAATATGCTTTGTCATATGCGAGCAATTGCTTTGTTGTAAAGAATGCAGTCTATCAAGGCACAAATACAGATTCCCACTAGCATTCTTGCATTCATTTAAGACTTTATCCCTGTTCTTTTAAGAACTTTGCCGACATTTAAAATATATGTTCTCTAAGAAATTCTTCAGCAGAAAGACACAATCCCCCTATTTCCAAGTTCTTAATGAAATCATGCTTTTTCTTCAAAATATAGGTAGCATCACTTATTTGAGTCATTTTTACATGAATGTGCTATTATCACTGTTTTTTGCTATTTTATATTACCTTCCATATAATGTAAACATCTGGTCAGATTGTTATGTGCGTAATTATTAACATTCATTGCACTCTAGAAGACACTATTGCATATCAAAAGTGAGTGCTGAACAAGGAAGCTAAATTTAAATAGCTTTTATTTGGTTTATTTTGTAGCACAAAAACAGACTTTTCATGAATAAAATATTCTGAGGAAGTGAAATTGTAAAAGAAAATGCTTTCCTCAATTTGTTTTCATTCAAAAAATTTTCTCCCATTTTTGATAGAAACTATAATCATGAGTGAGAAAAAAATACATTGCAATTTTAAAGTTAGCAAAATCTTACTGAAGCAGTTATTTAAATATTATCATTAAAAATAAGATAATAATGGGAAAAATAAAAATGTAAACACAAAACAGTTTATAGTTTGTAAGCCTAGATTTTTATTTCAATCTGCTTGTTCATACATGCAGAAATCTCAAAAAAGCACAGAAGAAGAAACCATAATATGTATACAAATGACCTGTAAGTTAAAAAAAAAAAAAGACCAAGAACCTTCAAAAATGCCATTGAGTTTGTGTTGTGTCGGCCATCTACTGCTGGGGGTGGGGCCAGCCTTTAAGAGTGGTTTGTCTGCAGTGAGACTTGGCTGGAGAAAACTAATTTTTCATTCTCGAACAGTTTTCAGTTGGAAATAGCTTCTGGAGTTGGGGTGTGAGCTTGTGTACAGTTCCAGTCTCAGTGCTGGGACCCCATCTGGTCGATACTCATGCTGGCTCTGTGCCTGTTGCCTCTGTGAGTTCATACATGTGTAGGCCCTTCTGTGTTTAGAAGATCATACTTCCTTGTATCCTCCATCCTCTCAGGCTCTTACACTCTTTCAGTCTTCTCTTTGGCAGGGTTCCCTAGCCTAAGGGGAAGGATTTGAAGGAGATCTCATTTAGGACTGAGTGTTTTAAGGTCTCCCTCAGGACCTCAGTATTTGTTCCCATCTACTGCAGGAAAAGTTTCTCTGATGATGGCTGAGTAAGATATTGATCTGTGACTATAGCAGAATTAGGAGTCATTTTATTGAAATGTTCCTTTAGCAGAACAGTAACATATGGTATTTCCCTAGATGCATGGCCTACATAGTCTCAGTTTCTCGGCCGGTCAAGCAGTGTTGCATATAGGTTCCATCTCATGGACAGGGCCTTAAATCTAATCAGATATTGACTGACTATCCCCACAAGCTTTGTGCCATTGTTATACCATCACATATTGCAGGCAGAAAACCACTGTAAATCGAAGGGGTTGTAGCTGGTTTGGTGTTTAACTTCCTCCTTTGGTAGTAAACAGAGTACCTTCAAGTATCATGAACACTAGGCAGCAGGGGAAAAGACTATAGATAGGGGCCAGCTCAACTTCTCCATGTTCAATGAGTCGTGTAGATGATGTCTTCAGGAGAAGGACCTTACCATGCAAGCTGCATGCTTTATACCAGATTTCTTAACTGTTTGAAACATCTTATTTTTATTTTCAAATGTGAACATATGCATAGTATCATCATTACAAAGCCATTGCTTTGTAAGAATATACCTAACAGCATAGGTTAATATTTGTTAATCATGCAAAGAAAATGAGTAAATGTGAGTCAATATACAGTACAAAATATGAGGACTCTAGATAGTTTGATATAAAGTAGTCAGAGGTTACATTTTATTTAAGGGTTAATTATTGCTACTCTTTTAATTTGTATTATTTTAACAGCAAATTTAAAATAACAAGTGTTCTATACTGATGTATTTTACTATATTGTGCTGTGCTATATTTTTGGCTTATTCTTATATCTAGATAATTAAGGTATATAGGAAATATTTGGCTAAATTTCTAAAGGTATTAAATTATCATCAGTTACAAGTATTTTTTAAAAGTGGTTCCAATAACTTTTTTTCTACATATTCAAATAACTAAAACAGTAGATTCATATTTGTTTATTACACAGAGACATGGTAAATTTTAAATATCAGTGTTATAATAAATTGTGTCAGAGAAAGTGTGGTATGGGTGTATTGTATGAGAGAAGAATGTATTTCTAATAATAATTTTTAAAAGAATATGTTATACAAAAATTGAAATTTTTAAGAGAAAAATGAGATTATTTTTGCTTGATTACCAAAAATCCTCCACTAATACTCCATTAATAAATCTTTTACCATTCAAAGTAAATGTACATTTAAATGTCTGGCCACGTGCCCTTGAAGATAAGAACATATGAGAAAGCTTTGTGGGGCTTCCCTAAGTTACTGTCTGCAGCACACCCATCGTATGTATAATTGTGCGTGTATGAAAAGCTGAGCAACGTATTTCAACCAGACGGAATGAGAGCTGGCCAAGAAACTACTTAGAGCTTCTAGAGAGTGTCTCAGGTACATGTTGACAACATATTTCCAGGACACTAAAAGAGGCATTTCCCTTTCAAAAACACTGTCAGGGGCTCATAAACACAGGCATTCCTTAGGGAGCCTTGATAACCTTAAAAGACCATTGAGCCTGAAGAAAACAGTGGAGATTTTAGGACTGTAATTTATAATACTGTCATTTTGTTCATGAAACAGATTTTTTTCTCCTGGTTTCCTGCAGAAATAGTCTTTGATATAAATTATGAAGCTAATAGAACTGGATAAAAGGTGTTATTTCAAATTCATAACCATCTAAATTTTTGAATCTTCTAAGGATAATGTAGAACCATGTTGTTCAAACTGGAATAGCAGAGATAAAATTTGCCGAATTCTTTGTAGTAATGACATCAGATTTAGCAGCCAAGGGTGAGATAACTACTCTGGCAGAGTGCAAGCAAGATAACAAATACTAAAACATCAGAAACATCAGTCAGAGAAAGCCATTGCTTTTGTTATTAGATCTACTTTAATCTTCTCATTTGCAATGCATAATCTTAATATAAGTTCTTCTTAAGAATGGAAAAAGAATGAAATTACATTAGCTCACATAAACGTATTATTTACCTGCTACAGAAAACTCCCTCTGCCAATATTGAAACATTAATGAGAAAGAATGTCACAGTCTCAAATACTTGACATTGGCAAATGTGGAGAACAACTCTTCTTTAAGAATCTAAATATTGTTCTCTCTCTCTCTCTCTCTCTCTCTCTCTCTCTCTCTCTCTATTTATATATATATATAAAACAGGAGCATTATGAAAATTAACATATCTCCTTCCATAATTCACATGTTTGATGGCACCATCCTCACAAAGTATAGTCTACAATTACAGTCAAATGTGATCATTTTCTGAACAGGAAGGTCATTTTTTCCTTGTGAGATTGTTGACTGATAAAGATGTTCAATTTGTGAAGTATCTGGCATGGAACACACACATTTTAAGGATTATCTTAAGCCCATGATTAAATAGCTGATAAAACGCATTTGTTGAATCCAATGTGCTGCATAGAAGAAGCATATGTAAAGCCCTCAGAAGGCACAGCAGAAGACTTGGCTTGTTACAATGGAAGAATTGCCAGATCCTTTGAAATAGAAGAGACGCAAGAGTAGCTGTATGATGTTTAATAGTTTGCCAACTGTGTATGAAGAAGTTCCCCACTAAGGGGACTTAGATAGTGGTAAGGAGGTGGGAAAAGCATAGGATGGCAGAAAGATTCAAAACCCCCAATTTCTCACAGAAGAGGAAAACAGGAATCAGGTGGTAAAAATGTGTTTGGAGATTTAATACACTGAGATTTCTGCTCAACAACAAGAACTAAAAGTAATTAAAATATTTTGAATGCATGAACAAGATATTAGATTAAAATGCTGAAAGCATATGTGCAAAATGATGCTTAAACGGTGCCTGTGGTAGCCCAGTCCTTCCTCCATTAAAATGAAGATTGAAGTCTCTAAGGAGGAAAAGAATCAGTCATAAAATCAGGAAGCTTCAGATTTGTGCTGGCTGTATGCTATAAATTTCAGTGAACTCTACTAACTAAGCAAACCCTATGCTTACAATAGCTTTTTTGTTTAAGATAACAAATATAAAACAAATGAAATAGATCTCTATGTCAAGTATCTACAGGACATACCTATATATTAAAAAATATAGACAGTGATAATGCCCCAGTTGGTGAGCACACCTTTAATGCCAGCACTTGGGAAAGGCAGGACAATTTTTGAGTATGAGGAGAGCCTGGTCTATCAAGCAACACAAAAAGAAAGGAAAAAGAAAGAAAGAGAGAGAGAGACAGAGACACAGAGAAAGACAGACACAGAGACAAAGACACAGTGAGAGACAGAGATACAGAGACAGATACAGAGACACAGAGAGACAGACAAAGAGACAGAGACACAGAAAGAAAGAAAATGATAACATACGTGGGAAGTGAAGCGATCTGGGAAAGAGCATAAAATGAGCAATATATGAACAATCTATTGATTGTTCTATATGAACCTGGATTATTTAACTGCAGATTAGAAGCCAGTTCCCAAAAAATACTGTTAATTATTAAATAAAAATAAACACATTAGCCAGGCATGATGGTATCCACCTTTAATTAATTCCAGCACTCCGAAGGGAGAGTCAGGTGGATCTCTGTGACTTCGAGGCCAGCCTGGTCTACAAAGTGAGTTCCAGGACAGCTAGAGCTGTTAAACGGAGAAACCCTGTTTTGAAAAAACAAACAAACAATTAAAAAAAACCCAAAATAATAAAAATCATTAGATGTTCATTTCTGTCCCATGTTCCATTTAAATTGACAGGGTTGCAAGAACCATGTGTAGTCTAAACCACACAACATTATTACACAATAGTTTCTTTTGCTGGATAACAATGATTTCTTGCAAGCCAGAAAGAAAAATAAATAAGTAAACAACCCAATTACCTAAATATAATCAAATCATGGGAAATAGAGTATCACAAAAATATTTTTAAATGGATGACCACATACATAAAATCAATACTATTATTCATCAAGGAAATACAAATTAAATTCATACACACAGACTGCAACCTGCTGGTCGGAGCAACAACAAGCCGAAGAACTGACCTGACCGTATCCAGAGTTGACAATGGTGGCAATGTGAGGCAATCAGAGATTTTTTTTATATCACACATAGGTATATCACACCCGAATTGAAATAATTTGTTTTTATCAAACTCTGTTCAAATAAGTCATGCTCACATGTTTAGTTTCTTTGGTGCTTATCCAAAAAAGCAGAACTGATTTATACCTTGTTATGACATTGACTTAATAGGTTTTGATAGTTATAAAATCTCATTTTCTTTCCTTTTAGTTGATGTAGGACTCAACTTTTCTGTTGAAGAAACAGCCATGTAGAAGTTAAATACATGAGAATTTTAAGTAATAAAAAAGAAGAAAACATGTATATAAAAAATGGATTGCATGAGATTTTGAAATTATTAGCTTAATAAGCATCATTAGCATTTCTGAAGGTTGGACGTTTAAATTCTCTATTTGTTTGAATAGAGTTATTAAAACCTGAAAGAAAAGTTAAGTAAAATAAAGATACTGCCCCACTTGCAGTGACATTTATTTTGACAAACACCTTTCAGTTTAAAACATCAATAGTCTAACATGCATTTAGTGCACTCAACTACCAAACATCACACTTTTATAACATGATACATTATTGTAGAGTATTGTCTTGTTTTCTCTTGAAATATGTAGCTGAATATTTCTACGTGCTGCCCATCCTCTCAAGAAATTTTCATACTACATATTGTTCTCCAAGAATTATAGGAAACACAGTTTAAATATTAAACTGCAAAAAAAAAAATTAAAGGGCAATATTACATTCACACCTCATGAAGTCAGGGAGTCAGAGGCATCTCAGTTCTCAGTTTGGTAAGGTCAAGAATCAACTGGAAGTCTAGTGGGAGATTATCTGAATTACATGAATCAAGGTGGAGAAACCCACCCACTAGGGAGTGCCGTTACCTAGACTAGAATACAGGTCTCTATTAAATGGAGAAATTAGATTGAACGTAAATATTCGATGTTGATGGCTTCCTCAGAGAAGATACAATGTGATTATCTGCTGCAGACCCCTGATGCTGTAAGATAAGTTGTAACCACCAGCTAGTAGTAAAATCATTTTTAATTTCCTTTTGGTAATCGTATCATGCAGGAGAAAAATTCACTCAGGGACCTTCTGTATGCTTCTCAGTCTCTCTTTCTTTCTCCTTCCCCATCTCTCTTTGCCTCTCTCTCTCTCTTTTCTCTCTCCCTGCTACCCATCTTTTTAAACTACTATTTTCTCTACCTTTCTTCCTCCTTTCTTTTCTTGATTTCACTTTCAGGTGCCAAAATATGATACAGGTAGTGTTTTTGTTGGGAACTTGGCATTGTTTATATTATCATGCAGTTGGTCATCTGGATACTTAATTTTAATGGAGGATGGGGGGAGAAAAGTATTCTTTAATGTTAGACTTGTGTGTAGAGTAGTCCCAGAAAATCATGTACTTGATGCTCTAGAAATTTGACCCCTTTTGTACACAGAAAAAAAATGCCACATCTCATTTTTCACACAACCTGGTCTGAAAAATTCTTGCTCCTCTGTCATTCTTCTGCATTTTGTATAGAGTGCACTTTGCAGGATCTATTAAGCAATCAGCTGTGCTTAAAGAATTTAAAAGTACATTGTCAGGCTATTCATTTCATGTAACTGATTAAGGGTAAGTCATGTATATTTAATGAATACTATCTATGAAGAAGTATGATGAACACTAAGAAGCATGTGATATCACAGCATGGATTCCTGGTCCTTCCAGTTTCCTTCCCCCTGCTGTGGAAGTTGGAAACAAACAAACAAAAAACAATACAAAACAACAAAACCTGTTGAGATAATCTGTGGATTCTGTTAGAGTAATGTTTATGAACTATAAAAAAAATTTCAAATGACTTCACAGTTCTTACAATGTAGTACTGAATACATTCTAGCTTCTATTTGTATTCTTAGTAAATGTTACACATATATTAAGTACAACATCAGTCATAAGCTGAAAGCCACCAGCATTTTAAAATAGATTTGGACTGAAAACTTTTATTCATCATTTTTGTGTAGTTGTTGTTTTTACTCTTTAACTCTTTTGGGGGGGCTGCCACCCAGCTCCCAAATAATCATACATGGAGACTTATTATTATTTTAAAATGCCCTGCCTTACCTTGGCTTCTTTCTCGCCAGCTTTTCTTACATTATCCCATCTATGTTTTGCCTGTTGGCTTTTATATTTCTCTATTTCTGTATACCTTGTTTCACTTCTTTCTCCATGGCTTTCTGTGCAGCTGAGTGGCTGGCCACTAGAGTCCTCCCTTCCTCCTCTTTCTTGTTTGCTTCTCAATCCCTTCCTCATAGACCTCTCCTCCTATTTCTTTCCTGTTCTTTCCTGCCAAGCTATTGGCCGTTCAGCTCTTTATTAGACCAATCAGATGTTTTAGACAGGCAAAGTAACACAGCTTTACACAGTTAAACAAATGCAACATAAAAGAATGCAACACATCTTTGCATCATTAAACAAATGTTCCACAGCCTAAGCAAATGTAACACACCTTAAAATAATATTCCACAATAATTTTGAGTCCTTCTTAAATAGGATTCCCATATATTCATGATGTGGGGTCTTTTACACATGGAACGTTTTAATCATATACATAACTCTCAGTTACTCAATGTATTCATTGCAGTTTTCTGATTCCATAACAAAGCTGCATCAGACCTTGATACCATCTGTGTAATTCATGTAGCTTTAACTTAAGAAACACTCCTTCAAATGAAATTCTTTGTAAGTCACAGGTTTCTGTTTTGAGATAATTTAGGAAGAGGGTTTTCTTTTTTTCTTTTTTCTTTTTCTTTTAGTCTAGGAGAAATTGATATTGAAGCTTTGACCACAGCATCAGGTTGAGATCAGCACAAAAGTTTCCTAATCACATTTGCTATTAATTTCTCAAAAGAATAAAAGACTATTCAAAATTAAATAAATAGCTTCAATATGAATTGTGCGTGAAGTTTTAGAAGAAGAGATATTAACCTGAGTGATGCCATGCATGTGTATCTGTGTTGGACTGAAGTGAATGTGAGAAACACTGTATTGAAGGGGTGGGTTAGTCTTCAAGGAAGTCAGCTACACAGCCCAGAATTGCAGTTAATTTTCCTAAGCATCAGATAGATTGCTAATGAACGTGTACTGTTCTCCTTCTTCTCACCATCTCACTAGAAATGCTTTTCACTTCAGCAGCTTTTAAAAGATAGGATGAATTTGTATTTCTATGGGAATTTCATCTTAAAAATATGGAAAAACAAAGGCAACCACTGCTTATAAAAATATGTTCAAGTAGTTAACATGATTCATAGCAATATCTCTTTTTATTTATTTATAAAAAGCAAAGTGGGCGAGCTAAATCTAGTAGTTTCCAGTACATAAATCATTGTGATGGTAACAACCAGGGGTGAGATGCTATACACTATCTACTGTCTTATGTAGAAAATTCTTATGTGGCTCAGTGTGATATGTAGGGAGTTTAAATAGATCACTTATCTCATTTTTATATTACCTTCAAGTGATAAATTATATTAATATGTTATGTCTAAACCATTTTGCTTTATAAAATTTTGTTATTCATGTAATATTACTATTTAACCTTGATTATATGAAATATTTGAGTTTGGTTTATTTGATTGAGTTTTCAGAGGAAATAAAAGACTAATTCTTAAAAATTTTTTCTAAGAATTTGTTTGTTATACCTTCCTAAAAAAGAATCCTAGCCGGCCTACCCTAATTTTTTCTCCACTTAGAAGTATAATCAGAAGGGAAGGAGAGATGGCTACTCAATAGTTAGGAGATCACTCACAGAAGCCTTATCATGGTCTTCTCTGGAATGTTGTCTCTCTCTCTCTCTCTCTCTCAAACACACACACACACACACACACACACACACAATAAAACTTTAAATAAAAAAGAAGTGTAGTAAGGTCTGGAGATACAATTCAATGATTAAGAGAACTGGTTGCTATATCAGAAGACATGGGTTTGGTTCCCACTACTCACGTGAAGACTTCCAGACCAGGCGTAACTCAAAGCCTAGGGTATCTGTTGCCCTCTTCTGATTTTCATAGAAAACAAATTTAAACACACATGTGGGGAAAAAACCTAAGATACATAAACAAATATTGATTAAGCAAAATCCAACTATAGCTACAAAAAAGAAAAGAAATTAGAAGATTTTCAGTTATAAATCTTATTACTAAAACTATTATAGTGGCCTTTTGAAATTAGACACAAAGACAAATACACCTTGCTTACAATAACAAAATATGTTTGATCACTTTCTAGATTTCCTTAATCTCATTTCCGAGTTTTTAATCACTATCACCATCATCCTTTTAATGATAGGCCTCCATGCTCTATAGGACTGCTTCAGAAAGTTATAGTATTCCATATCTTCTTATAAATATATCTCTAAATAGAATATGCAGCATGACCTGAAATATTTCATAAGAGCATTACATACTTGTGTTCTTCCTGCTTAATTTGTGCACAAATTTAAGAAAGGGTCACATTATTTTGAAAGTATCTGTTTTGTTTTCTTCTTTCTTAAAAAATTCAAATTTACACTTGTGCTATATCTCTGATGTGTTCTGTTTCTTCTAAGTAAGTTCTGTAGCACGTTACTAGAGGGAATGTTTCAAGATGAAATCTCTCCAATGTCCATACTAAAATTTCTCTTCGCTTGTCCTTCCCAAACACTGACAAAGTTTACTGAGTCAGCTTGGTGAGAGGCAGTGCACAGTTATGCAAATTTCCAAATTGTGGTTTATGATCCAAATATGTGGTATATTCCTGCGTCATGAAATCAATGAAGGGATTATGTGACCTATTTTAACAAAAAGAAATCTAACAGCTTCAGATGGAGTAAACAACAAAATAACACAGCACAGAAGCATTAGATTATAGAAGATCCACAGTTTTGAAGATAAATGCTTGATCACAGAACCCGAAAGAGAGAGTAGCATAACATCTGGAATTCCTGGAGATTTAACTGGAGGCAGGATTTGAATGAATGAAATTTTGTCTCCCTAGGTGTTTTTGATGTGTGTGAGAAATACTAAAAACAGAATATATTTGGTAATATCTTAGTTTGTATACAAACTAAGTAAATATATATATATATATTTACTTAAATTTGGGAACTACCATTATCATCTTCAAATACTTAAGCTTTATTTTTATTGTTCCAATAATTGTTATTCTGCTTTTACAAGCCATATGAGTAGCATGAGTGTGAATTTATAATAAACAATTTTAAACTATAATGCTGTTGAAAGCTTTTTTTTTTTTTGTTAGGAGTAACGCATGTGAAATAACATAAACAAGCAAAGGTAATAAACATTTTTGTAGTTTGTCATTACTGCCTTCTCAATGATTTCAGTATCTGTTCTGGGAATGTCTCTTCTCTTCTTCCTAGTTTAGCATCACAGCATGTACTCCCAAACTCCAGGCATTCCCTGTTACCACTAGGCAATCAGTATCAGCAAGTCCTTCAAAAATTTTTAGATTTGTTTATTTTATTATTTAATAATATGAATGTTTTGCCTTCATGTATGTAAGTCCACCATTTTCAGGCCTGTTGCCTGCTAAGATTCAAAGAAGACATTAGATGCCCAGGGACTGGATAAATAGACAGATGTGAATGCACACATGAGTGTTGGGAGTCAAAATTGGGGTCTCTAGAAGAGTAATGGTGAAACTTACAAAAAACTAATTATAATATGGAAACTAAATTAAATTTAAAACATCTTGTGTATGTACCATAATGAACACAGAATTCTTCATACAACACTGAATCAGTCTACCCCGTTACTGTTATATATATACTGACATTGTTTGGAAAACTGAGTTTTTCAATTAACATTTTTTTTGAACAGGAGTGATCTATTCTCTAAAATTTCTTATAGTGATGTTAATTATCCAGAATATTAATAGCAATCTTTTGGTCTCTGATTGCTCTTGCCCCATTCTTTTTTATTCCACCTTGAATCATAGGTGTCTTAATCAAGAGAGAATAGAGAAATATAACAAAACAATCAAATGATATCTTTGCATTAAGTGGACACTCTGGATCTTCTACTAGGTTCCTTCTGGTTGCCACACTGCATGTCAGTCTTTGTTCATTCTCACTCAGTTCATTTCAGAACACTTCAGACTAGCATAGAGTAACATCACCCAGGACAGAGTATCTTTCCAAGATTGTTCTGCCTGAGCACGATAATCTTTGGCATCTAGTCTTCACTTATTGTTCTCTTTAACTTTCTAAATATCTTTTCCATTTTTTTTCACTGAAAATTTTGATGTTACTTAAATTTCAAATACACTAGAAGTTTAGATTGTTTATATATCATTCAGTTTCTGTAGTTTCATACATTGTATACATATTAAAATCACATTAGATTTGAATATGTGTGTATGCACATGTTACTTTGTCCATGTATAGGCAAACAGAGGACAAAGATAAATATTATTTGTCTTTCTTGAGTGCTTTCTGTCTTAATGTAGAGGCAGGAATCTTACCGAACCAGAAGCCCATTGGCTTGGCTAGGCTCTCCGGCCAATGAGCTCCAATGATCTGCCTGTCCCTGTTTATCCAACTTTGGAATTACAGATGCACATCAGGGTACTGAGCTTTTAAGAAGGTGTTTGAGATTTTAACTCAAAGTCGTTGTGCTGTCAGAGAAAGAATATTACTGATTCATCTATCTCTCTGTCTCCTAAAATCACATAGATATTAACAGAAATTTTAAATAGTCCTCTGTCAACTAAAGAATTTTAGACCAAAGTTAACATTCTATAACAGACAGAGAACAGAACAGTCACTAGATATAGAGGCCAGAAAATGGCAGCACATAAGCCTTTAATCCTAACATTCCAGAGATAGAGATCCTCTGGATCTCCAAGTTCAAAGCCACACTGGAAACAGCTAGGTGTGATAACAAGAGCCTTTAATCCCAGGAAGTGATGGCAAAAAGCAGAAAGGTATTGAAGGCCTGAGGACCAGAACCAGAGCTGGTTAAGCTTTTAGGCTTTTGAGCAACAGTTCAGCTGAGATTCATTCAGATGAGGACTCAGAGACTTCCAGTCTAAGGAAACAGGATCAACTGAGGAACTGTGGAGGTGAGGTAGCTGTGGCTTGTTCTGCTTCTCTGATCTTCCAGCATTCACCCCAATAACTGGCCTCAGATTTTTTTTTTATTAATAAGACCTTTTTAAGATTTCTGCTACAGAAGGGAGAATGCTAATACCCTTAACTTGAGGGAACTCTTTCTAATTCTCTTTGAAATGCTTATATATGTGGATGTATTAAAAATAACAATCAAGCGGTCTGGATATCAACTGATTAAATACACTGATTAAGCTTAGAAACATTCTCAGTCACTCTTCAAGCAATATGAATCTAGATGAGCTATTACATTTTATTAAGGTATGTAAGTGTACAGCATACATAATATGCATATACATATATATATACTTATATATAGTCAATTATAATTTCACATATTTAACAGAATATTCAAATGATTTTAAGATTCCTGGCTATCCAAACTTCAATGGTTTTATATGTTCTACTATGATTTATTTGCATACTGTTAACATTTTATGATCTACACCTAATTTGGTTGAATTCATTTTTCCCAAAAATTTTACAATTAGGTTACATTCACAAACGTGTGGTGATGTTATTCTTTGCCAATTGGTGAATCAAAGTAGTAATTGCAGAAAAATGTTAGACATATGAGTTTTCCATCTGAAGTTGTATCTAATTTCATGACCATCCAAAATATTAATGGCCATTTGATCAAAAATTTACTTTTTTTTTTTTTTTTAAGACAGGGCTACTTTGTGTAGTTTTGGTGCCTGTCCTGGATCTTGCTCTGTAGACCAGGCTAGCCTTGAATTCATAGAGATCCACCTGCTTCTGTCACCTGAGTGCTGGGATTAAAGGTATGTGCCACCTTGGCTTTGATAAAAAATTTAGAAAAAAGAATATCTAAAGGAAAGATTAATTGATTCTCTGTGACTGCTGTAAAACATCCAGAAAAGTAAGACACGATAACAAAGTGACTCTTAATGAAAAAGCATAATCAAGTTTGTTAAAAGAACATTGTATCCAGAGGGCCTGATCCAGCTAGGGACTCCACAGCCTTTGGTTCATAATTCATGTGCTTCCATTCATTTGGCTATTTGTCCCTGTGCCTCTCCAATCTTGGTCTCAACAATTCACGCTCTTACAGTCCCTCCTCTTTCTTGACAATTGGACACCTGGAGCTCCCCACCTGGGGCCTGGCTGAGGATCTCTGCATCCACTTCCATCACTTATTGGATGAGAGTTTCAGCTCGACTGTTAGTGTGTTTGGCCATCTGATCACCAGACTAGGTCAGATCAGGCTTTCTCTCCACCATTGCCAGCAGTCTACAGAGGATGTATCATTGTGGATTTCTGGGGACCTCTCCAGTACTCTGCCTATTCCTGTTCTCATGTGGTCATCATTTATCATGGTCTGTGAGACAATTGAATAGCTTCAACTGTTTGGGAGGCATCCAGGCTGTGGGACCTGGACCTGTCCTTAGTGCATGAACTGGCTGTTTGGAACCTTGGGCTTCCACAGGGACACTATGCTCAGCCTGGAAGGAGGGGACTAAACCTGCCTGTACTGAATCCATCAGGTTTAAATGAATCCCCAGGGGAGTCTTGGCCATGGAGGAGATGGGAATGGAGGGGAGGGGATGGGGGGAAGGCGGGGGGGGGGGTGGGAGGGGGGAGGACAGGGGAACTCATGGCTGATGTGTAAAATTAAAACACAAATATAATTTTTAAAAGTTTAAAATAATTTAAACTAAAATATAAAAAAATAACATTGTAAATCCTACACAATTAAAAAAGTGCTTTGACTTGAATAAGAATGTTGGGAGTTACACAAAACCAATTATTATTATTATTAAGAGGAAAAATAAGGCCGGGTGGTGGGGAGGCAGAGCCAGATGGATCTCTGTGGGTTCGAGGCTAGCCTGGACTACCAGGAAAAGGTGCAAAGCTACACAGAGAAACTGTCTCGAAAAACCAAAAAAAAAAAAAAAAAAAGATAAATATTCATTACACTGGAGTAATGCCCAGGGAGATACTATTGCCATTATAGATATTTGCCTACCACTTCATAATAACTGAAAAGAGAGGAGATATTAAATGGAAACACACTAAATAAAGAGAAAAATTACAGTCAAATTAAAAAAAAATTCAAAGGGCAAGGTTTTCTTTTTTGCACACATAACATAAAAGATAAATAAAATACTGTAAGTCTATCTGTAGGTATAACAGAGTTAGTGGTGAAGTTATTAAATGCATGCATAGCATATATTAAACTTAGAGATTGAGTGGAACAATATTCATTCTAATTTGTCAGGCCTAGCAATACATACAGACAAACCCATGGACATTTTTTTTTTTTTTTAACAACATCATTTCCCTGGAGAGGATTGTAATTAAAAAGATCCTTCAGTAGTAACAACAAATTTCAAATTCTGATAATGATAAAGTTAGGTAATAAGACATTTGGTACAAAGAATAACTGGAGTGTTAATTTGCAACTCAGAATAATAAGGGAATGCTATTCTTGATGCAATGAGGACCTATTTGCTCAGAGTTTTTGTTTATATACTGAGATCTGCTACCATGTATTAGGCCATTACATTTTTATCTTTTAAATTTTTTTCTTAAGAAAGACTTGCTTTTTTCTGTCATTTATTTTACTCAAATCAGAAATAATTTTCAATTAAAGGCAAAAAAAGCTAATTGAGGGCATTCATGTAATATCTAAATTATTCACTTTGCTCTGTTTTCTTGTCATTAAATCAAAACCTTTTTGATGAGAAATACCAGTCTTCTTGGGCATCCTTCTGGGTAACAGGTGTTCAGGGAGTGTCCGATTCTGCTGTCAAGGATCATTGTCACCTAGTTATAGCACTTACAGTGGGGGACTTAGTGGAAAGAAATTCAGAGTGAATGGGAGCAGGTAAAGGAAGGTTATATTATCTAAGTATGTTATATCCTTATGTATAAAATTGTCAAAATACAATTTCAGCCATGCTTTAAAGTTTCATTTGAGTGAAAATAAAAAATGATGGCTAAAGTCAGGAGTTTTTTGTGCTAATTATGAGTTACTCACAATTTGATCGTATACATGGATATACTTATACACATATGCATGGATACATGTATTTACATACTCTAGTGGGTCATCATTGATTGATCAACATTTATATTTTACATTTTTATGCCATTTAATTATGAAGATATAATTGCTAAATAAAATTAACAAAATTGGTTAAACTAAAGCTTAAAAACTAATAATTACTTTACACTAATTGGACATCTAAACTACAAACAGAAAAATTACTTATATATTTTATCTGTCAGGAAGATTGAATGATGATATAGTAATAAAATGATCAAGAAACATGCTAATAAGAGATCCTCAGCAAGGCCCCAGGTGGAGTTCCAGGAGTCCAATTGTCAAGAAAGAGGAGGGACTGTAAGAGTGTAAATTGTTGAGACCAAGATTGGAGAGGCACAGGAACAAATAGCCAAACAAATGGAAGCACATGAATTATGAACCAAAGGCTGTGGAGCCACCAGCTGGATCAGGCCCTCTGGATAAGTGAGACAACTGAATAGCTTCAACTGTTTGGGAGGCACCCAGGCAGTGGACCCGGACCTGTCCTTAGTGCATGAGCTGGCTGTTTGGAACCTTGGGCTTACACAGGGACACTTTACTCAGCCTGGAAGGAGGGGTCCGGACCTGCCTGTACTGAATCCACCAGGTTTAAATGAATCCCCAGGGGAGTCTTTGCCCTGGAGGAGATGGGAATGGAGGGGAGGGGCTGGGGGGAAGGTGGGGACAGGGGCGGGATTGGGGAGGACAGGGGAACCCATGGCTGATGTGTAAAATTAAAACACAAATAGAATAAATTAAAAAAATAAAACACAAACATAATAAATTTTTAAAAATTGATACAATCTTTCAAAGGGAGGTGTGCTATGGGAAAATTTAATAACTGTTATATTGATGAAAAACTACTAAGTCCTAAAGAAAGCACAAAGATTATTAAAGATAATATCCAAATCTCTTGAATAAAATATTAATAGATATCAGCATGATTTCTATTTATTATTTTCTTTTCTATTATTAAGAAATTTTCTATTCATTTTACATACCAACCACTCATCTTCCTCTCTTCTCTCCTCCTGCCCTCCAAGCCTTACCTCCAACCCACCCTCCCATTCTCCTCTCCTCCAAGGCAAGGTCTTCCATGGGGAGTCAGAAGAAACTGGTACATTCAGTTGAAGCAGGTCCAAGCCCCTCCCCCTGCACCAGGGCTGTGCAAAGTGTCTCCCTACAGGCACTAGGTTCCGCTCATGCACCAGGGACAGATCCCAATCTCATTGCCAGGGGGCCCCAGAAACAGTTCAAGCTAAGCAACATAATTACTTTAAATTAAAATATTAAACTTTTGTTATGATTTGATTCTTTTTTTGTGTTCTTTGTCAAGTATGATATGAAAAACTGATCCACTTATTCATATATGTGATATTTTCTAATTAGACTATTTGAATAATTAAAATGCATCATTCTCCTGTGATAATAATAGTTGTAATTCATTGTTCACATGCTCAGGCAATATGTTTATAATGAATTCACTTGGTATTTGGGAAATCTAAGATCAGTAAGACTAATGAGGAATTCCTTTAACCTACCTTCCTTCCTGTTTCAGATAGTATGTCATCCAGATTGACACACAGGTAAATTTTTGACACTTAACATGACAGAAAACCAGTGGACAAATGACTTCATATTCATGAAATAAAGACTTCTAATGTTACTGTTATTTTTCTTCTGATTCTTAGTATAATTTATCCCAATCTGCAGTACACTCTTTGAGCTACACTAAATCCTTAGAGGTAATCTGAACTTTTCACGTAACTATCCATGTCAGCGTTACTGATATTTTTAAGTCTTTCTGGTTAACACTAAGCTTTTCATCAGGAATATTACATTATAAATATGTGGCTTATCTCTAGGAATATGAGTTTAGTGTGGCAAAATACAATACTTGACATCATTGTCCTTTTAATTGACTTTTATATCTTATTCTCCTAAGAATGCTGTTCCCACTCCAGTGACCAATAACTTGTAATATCATAATTCTAAACCAGTAGCAGATATGGGCTTAGAATATCAGGTTCTTTCTACCATTAAGAAACAAAAACATAAACACAACTTTAAATATAAATATTTTTATTCTCATTCATCTTAGGTTTGGTGTAATATCAGGTTATTTGTAGCATTAAGGAACAAAAACTATAAATCTAATTTTAAATACAAATGTTTTTGCTCTAATTCACTTTCAGTTTGGTATATAACTTCGATATCTATTTCCAGAAAACTCTGAACACATATGATCTAATCTTGTGAAAAGTGACGTGGAGAAACAAGGCCTCTAGTTTCTAAAAATATGAACTTCTCTGTCTATGTCAAAAATTAGTATCGAGTACCTTTACACTTTAGTACACAAGCTTTGTCATTTGAAATGTATCCGCACATAGACACGAGAATATTTATTTTTAAAAGTGCTTTTCCGATCCTATTTTGGCAGAAAGTATCAGACCCTGAAATAGCACACAGTGCTGCCAGAGCCATTCTGTGAATTCATCAGTAGGACAGTCTGTAGCACCATTAATCTATCCCTTAGGGAGTGAGCTGACGTTTGGAGAAGCCCTGACGGGGAAGCACAAACGCCAGTGTGGCCATGCCTCACTCTACAGCACATTCTCTCAGAAAACCTATAGAGGGGAATTAGTCATTCCATAAAACTAAAAGGCAGGACTGCTTCTGTTCAAAGCAGAATCAAAAATATATAAACAGAGAAATATTCATCCATAGATTTTATATGTTTTAAATGTCAAATGAGCTTGAAACAAAAAGAAAACATTGTTATTAGTTTAGTTATTTATGTATTTTTATTTTTTGAAGCAGGGTTTCTCTGTGTAGCTTGGAGCTAATCCTGGAACTCACACTGTAGACCAGGTGGGCCTTGTACTGATAGAGATCCGCCTGCCTCTGCCTCCCAATTAAAAGTGTGTGCCACCACTACCCAAATGTACTTAGTTCTGTTTTTGTTTTTTAAATCTATTCCAAATAAATTTCAAATAGTTATTCCAAGCACCACGAAACAAAATTTCTTCTCTTTGTCAATAAAGGTTGGCTATAACTTTATCTCTAAATTATTAGATGGTCTTCCCTTGAAATTGTTAAAAATACTTTCCAATTAAAGTGAGGTGTAATTCATATGATCAGCATGAATGATGTATCATGGAGACAATATAAATGTGGATATTGTGTGATGATTCCTAGAGTAAAGATAGAAGCTGTATAAATGTCACATGCTAGTGATGATGATTAACAATCTGAATGATGCTGGCACGCAAGAGGAATGATTTTGCTTAAAGTTTTATGGAAAATCATTTGCTAATGAACATACATATAAATTGAGCGTAACAATTTGGAAATATATACTACTGATGAAAAATTTAACTAACTTTCTTTTTTTAAAATATATTTACTTTATTTTTTTCATAAGGATATTTGTGTTTTAATTTTACACATCAGCCATGGGTTCCCCTGTCCTCCCCCCTCCCGCCCCTGTCCCCACCTTCCACCCAGCCCCTCCCCCCATTTCCCTCTCCTCCAGGGCAAAGACTCCCCTGGGAATTCATTTAAAACTGGTGGATTCAGTACAGACAGGTACAGTCCCCTCCTTCCAGACTGAGCAAAGTGTCCCTGTGTAAGCCCCAGGTTCCAAACAGCCAGCTCATGCACTAAGGACAGGACCTGATCCCACAGCCTGGATGCCTCCCAAACAGTTGAAGCTATTCAATTGTCTCACTTATCCAGAGGGCCTGCTCCAGTTGGGGGCTCCACAGCTTTTGGTTCATAATTCATGTGTTTGGCTATTTGTCCCTCTGTTTTTTCCAATCTTGGTCTCAACAATTCACACTCTTAGAGTCCCTCCTCTTTCTTGACAATTGGACTCCTGGAGCTCCACCTGGGGCCTGGCCAAGGATCTCCGCATCCAGGTCCATCAGTTATTGGATGAGAGTTCTAGCATGACAGTTAGGGTGTTTGGCAATCTGATCACCAGAACTTTCAAAGAAATATTTTTATTACTTAAATATTTGAAGTTATTTTATTTATTTAATGGATTTTTCTGCTTTTAGTATTTTTTCAACTAAGCTAAAATACTTTTCCAAATCTGAAATATTCAGCATTTTGCTTATAACTTATTCTCATATAGATTTGTTAATCTGCTAAGCACACACTGTAAATGAATTTCTAAATGGTCCTATGAAATAAAGAACATGGAGCCAAACATAGGGGTGCGAGCCTTTAAGAGATCAGGGAAATAGGGAAAGCCACCAACTTCCAAATGTGAGCTACTTCCTGTCTTACCTGTGCCTTTATTGCCTTGCTCTTCTGCCCTCTCATTGGCTATCTTAGCCTATCCACTTCACTTCCTTGTCACTATTTGTCTGTACAGACTTTCAGGTCTCTGTGGTTGGCACTGAGATTAAAGACATCTATTCCCTAATATGGCCTTGAACACACAGAGCCTCTGCCTGATACGTGATCGGATTAAGGGTGTGTGCTACCACTGCCTGACTTTTATGTTTACTATAGTGGCTGGCTTTTCTCTGATCTTCATGTAAGCTTTATTAGAGCATAAATAAAATATCACCACTTTTCAGCACAAATAAGATATCACCACATTTCCCCCTTTGTGTCTAGTAAAAATAAAAAAGTTATAACTAGTATAAAAAACTATATATAATAAGTACAATATCTATATACAATATATACAAGCAATAAATATAGCAACAATGTCTAGTCCATTTGCATTGACCAATTCAGAGAAAATATTCCATTATCTATCCTATTTTGGTGAGTCCAAAATGTACCTAAATTCACTTTATATCCTATCTTATATTGCCAACAGAAAACTATCTTATAATTTCTTTCAAAGTTACACACTTTATACCACTTTGGTGAGTTTATTTTCTGAATTTCCTAACAAGGAAAATTGTTACTACAGCTATTTAATCTTCATATATCACCACACACAAGTTGAAGGCAGAGTTACTGTCAATATGGTGAAATGTATGTGCTTACTTGAAATTACCTTTTAATATTTCCATAGTGATAGAAGGAGTTGACATTTGGAAAAGGTTGTGAGTAAGCATAAACTTGTCTTTTCCATTTGGCCATGGCTTGGAACAGAGAGGACCCAGTACTGGGAGAGTATCCTTTTCATGCTAATTTATTTTACCTCTTCTAAGACCCAGAAGCTAAGAGATTTTATGAACCAGTAAATCTCTAAGTTCCTAAGAAGGAGATAAAATGCAATGAAGGGGGCCTACTTCTTAATACATACACTGTTTCAATGATTTTGAAGACAATTATATACATTTGTGTCAGAGGCACATGAATTAACAGGAAGTAACTTTTTCACATCTAAAGAACTGGTTCAGTAATTTTTTGACAATATTTTCTACTTCTTTAGTGAGACAAGGTTTCATTAAGTTGCCAAGGATATTCTTTAGTTTCTAATATTCCTGGCTCTCCATTCTAAGTGTGGAGGATTCAAAGGCATCTAATCTGGCCTTGCAGCCAGTTCCTGAATCCATGATACCTGATTCAGCTTCATTTCTGTAAGGGACATCTTGGATGTTCAGTGTTATGTTGTCTCGACTCTCATTTGATGGCACATTGAACTTAGTGTTTCTAATTGTAACTTACTGTTGACTGGAGTTTCTGTTTTTCACATCAGCATTGAATTCGGAAAACAAAGGCAGTGATTTTGATAATGAACACAGATAAAATTATGAGCAATTACCCCATGTAATACACAGACACTAACAACAGCATTTTTACCTTACTGCTTGGAACTTACAGATAACTGTTTCTCCTTCTACAACAATTATCCTAGGAAACAATTCTCAAAAAAATTAATATCAAACTTTTCAGTACCAAATTACTTGATGCAATTAGATACTTGGGATGCTCTAGGATACTCCGACACTGAAATCTTAATTCTCTTAGCCTTCTTTGTACTTGCACTTGGCTTACTAGCTAGCAGTTGTTCTTAGCCCGAGGCCTTTGTAGAAAAGTTGCAGTGCTTGCATATTTTTTCAAGTGAAGAAAGAGAAAACTGGCAGTAATTTCTGTAGTATCAACACAACGTTATGCTATTTTATTTATTCAATGTCCTGTGGCCATATAATCCTCAATGTTCATTCATCTTCTATAATGGTTAGATGTACTTTACACAGTTCTTAGGCAAGCCCAGAAATAGCTATAAAGATATGTATCTAGAATGAGGAATCAAGAGCAAGAAGATCTTGAGAGCAAGAATGAGGAATCAGAGAAAGGAGAGAGAGAGAGAGAGAGAGAGAGAGAGAGAGAGAGAGAGAGAGAGAGAGAGAATTAGTTTATTTGTCAATTTGGAGGTGAAGAAACAAGGGAGGGATTAGTGTGTATTATTGTGACAATAAGGTACCTTCATGTGTAGGTAACATCATATTCAATGAACCATTAGGCTCACACAGACAAGGGAAACAATTCATCAAATAGCAAAAAAGATAAGAGACAACTGTATCCTGCTGTGGATATCGCTCTGTGTAAATAAAGTTCTGATTGGCCAGTGGCCAGGCAGGAAGTATAGGCAGGACAAGAGAGAAGAGAATTCTGGGAAGTAGAAGGCTGGAGAGAGACACTGCCAGCCGCTGCCATGAGAAGCAACATATAAAGACACCGGTAAGCCACAAGCCACGTGGCAAAGTATAGATTAACAGAAATGGGTTAATTTAAGATAGAAAAGGTAGATAACAAGCAGCCTGCCACGGCCATACAGTTTGTAAGCAATTTAAGTTTCTGTGTGCTTTCTTGGTTGGGTCTGAGCGACTGTGGGACTGGCGGGTAAGAGAGATTTGTCCTGACTGGGCCAGGCAGGAAAACTCCAACTACAGTATCCAAAATGAGAACTGAACAAGAAGGTGTATATAACACAATTAATCTTAAAATTTTGATGATTTGCTTATGTCTGAATTCTTGAATCAATCAACAACCAATAAGAAAGGGAGAAAAGAGCATTAAATGTTAATAGCATTATGTTGCTAAGGGACAGAAATGATGTATTATATCAAATATACCCTCTTGTTCTTTATGAACTAAGACTTGTCAATTTTAAATGTTTTGAAAAACATTAATGGTGTATCTCTGACCTAATAAAGATGTGAAATTCAGATTGCAAGATTCATTAATAAAAATGTATTTTTCCTTTTACTGAAAATACATTCTATGTTGCATAATATATCCTGACTTTTCTTCTCTCTGTTCCTCATAGTTCCTCCTCATCTCCCCTACCATTCATGTTCACTCCCTTTCTGTCTCTCATTAGAAAACAAATAGACAACTCAGGAGAAGGCCATAACTAATGAGTGACCCACCTACCAGCAGACCTGCAGTCCCTGGATACTATTCCCTGTAACTCTTCTCAGGCCTACCTATTCCCAGCTCCCTTCTAGCTCTATTATTGGGACCTGCCCCCCACCCCAATGGACTTTAGCCACTCAAGGGTAGGCCATACAAGTAAATACTGGTGAGTGTCCCAGCTCAGGCAAATGCCCTGGGACTAGCCACATCCTAGCTTCTGTATCCTAAGACCCTTCCCACAGCCCATACCATCCAGGCTCCCTGCCACCCGCACTGATGGATGCTGCCCTCAACCCCAGTGGGCTTTCACCGCTTAAGTACAAGATGCATGGTCAGAACAGACACACACCAGACCAGCTTGATGAGACTCCAGCTGCCCAGGTGCAGACCATAACAGTCCAAAGAGCAATGACAACCTGCTGTACCAAGGCCAAGCTAACCTCCAGAATGCCAACTGCCAACTTGGACAGGGATTCTCAAGTAGACCAGAGGTCACAGCAGCCACTGGCATTCTAGGACACAAAAACTAGAAAAGCAAAGAGGAAACAGAAACCAAGGAACAAAACACCAATCCAACAAAGACAAACTCAGAACTGGGACTAAAACTAATCACTCCAAATCCAGATCCCTAAACTCGGTGTGAAAATACAGCCAACAACAGCCAGTACAATATGGCAATGCCAGACCCCAGTTATCCTACAAGAGCAAGACCTGAATATTCCAAAGCAGTTGAAGCACAGGAAAGTGACCTTTAAATCAATTTTGTGAAGATGATAGAGGTCCTTAAAGAGGAAATGATAAACTCCCTTAAGGAAATCAAGGCATATACAACCAAAAAATTAGAGGTAATCAACAAATTCCTTAAATAATGCTAAAAAAGCCATGAAAAACAAACAAAAACATGAAGTAAACTATCCATAACATGAAAATAGAAAAAGAAGTAATAAAGAAAACACAAACTGAGGGGATTCGGGAAATGGAAAATCTAGGTAAGCAAACAAGACCTACACACATGAGCATCACCAACAGAATATAAAAGATAGAAGAGAGAATCTCTGGCAATAAAGATACAATAGAAGAAATAGTTTCATAGGCCAAAGAAAATGTTAACTCTAAAAAACTCAAAACAAAATATCCAGGAAGTATGGGGCATCATGGAAAGTCCAAACCTAACAATAATGGAATAGAAGGAGGAGAATCCCACCACAAAAACCCAAAAAATATATTTAACAAAATCATAGAGAAAAATGTCCCTAACCTAAAAAGGACATGCCTATAAAGGCACAAGAAGCTCACAGAACACCAAATAAAGTGTATCAGAAAGAAAGTCCTCATGTCACATAATAATCAAAACATTGAATTCACAGAACAAAGAAAGATTATTAAAAGCTACAAGAGGGAAAAGCAGGTAATGTAGTGGGTAGCCATTCCATCTTTGACCTGGAAGTTCCAACCTTCATTGAGGCTTAGGTAATGGTCACTCCTACAAGGCAGGGCTGAGAGAGGACGTTGAAGACCTGAGTTCTGGATGCTGGGGCTCTCTTGGTTCCAGGATCCCGGACCCTGGAGGTAGACTGAGCAGAATTCTCCAGAGAACACCACCGGACTTGGCTACACCTTTCCCAGAACCTGCATCCTAACTATCCCTTCATTTGTAAGTTACGTCACTAGTGGAATGGGCTTAATAATGCCAAGGAACCAGTTTCAGCAGATCAGAGAATCTGGAGTGGAAATGTAGAGTTCATGAATCCTAAACATACCCCCCACCCCACACCTCCCTCCCTCTCTCTCTCTCTCTCTCTCTCTCTCTCTCTCTCTCTCTCTCTCTCTCACACACACACACACACACACACACACACACACACACACAGGGCAGACTTTTCTGAGGAGTCAAAGCTTGTTGCTTGCTTCATTTCAAACAAATAAAAATCTTTACACAGGAAGAAATCACATTATGATCACAAGTTACATGTTTTTTCTTAGAAGCCCACAAGTAGTTAAATACTTTTCTTTATATGAATTCTTTATATTTCCCAGTATAACATCTTCACCCCAAGACAATTCTTTATTTATTACCAATTAACAATGTTTCAAGCCAGTTCCTTTTGTACTGGTAGGCAGCTCTTTGCAGATTCAGCTCAACAGATTCCTATCCTATTTCTTTTCTATAAAACATTAAACAATTGGTCTAAATAACCATTTTTTTTCTTTTCTCTTTACAAACAATAGGGCCATTTAATTTCCTTTCACAACTTTGTTTTTTTCAAGGTGCATACCTAAACCTGTGATTAATTCTGTAAACTACATGAACAAGAAACTCAGACCTAACCTTGGGTGAAGGAATAATTGCTTTATTTAATAATTGGCCTGTTTATTTATAGGCAGAAATTCATGCATGGAACTTTGTTGCTCTTATTTTCCATCCTCTGTAAATCTCACAATTAACAAAAGGGAAGGTGACTTCTAGCCTATTTTTGACTTTGTTATATCTTTAATTGGAGCATATAAATAATTAAGTTATTGACACAAAAACCTAAACCATTTCCTTAATCATTTTCGTTGTCTGTCCTAACCACCTGTATCTTTACTTAATTGAGTAAACTAAGCATCATTACTCTATGAAATTTATCTTCATTATGATCTGCCATTCCCTCCTGAAATGACAACAGTATATTAGGTACATTGGGATCTTTTCACCGTGTCAGTACATCACACCATGCCAAGGTCAGCAGGAGCCTGACAGCAGCAGGCAGAAGCAAGGGGCAACTGAAGACAACTCTCCTGGGGCTTTGTTTTCCAGGTTGTACCCATCATAGCTTTGCTAACTGGTAGGCTGTATGGCATAAGCTCCATTACTGACTGCAGCTCCTCTGACATGGCCACAAACAAAGCAACAGATCGAGGCAGACCTATAAGAATTACACCCAACTTCTCAATGGAGAATCTAAAAGCCACAAGGGCCTGGACAGACATCTTGGAGACTCTAAGAGACCATGGATGCCAGCCCAGACTAAAATACCCAGGAAAACTTTCAATCATTATAGATGGATAAAAAGATATATTCCAAGACAAAGTCAAGTTTAAATAATATCTATCTACAAGTAAAGCCCTACAGGAAATACTAAAAAGAAAACTCCAACCTAAGGAAATTAACTATATACACATAAACATAGGCAATAGATAATCTTACACAAGTAAAATATAAAGAGGGGAAACACATAAACACACACACACACACACACACACACACACACACACACACACACACACTACCACCCCCTGTGCTGATATATTGTGTATCCTAATAAAATTTCCCTGAAGATCAGAGAACAAAACAAGCCACTAGATTAAACATGGAGGCCAGGTAGTGGTGACATATACCTTTAATCCTAGCACTCAGGAGGCAGTGATCTGTCTGGATCTCTGTGAGTTTAAAGCCACCCTGGACTACATGAGATTGACTCAGTCTAGGAGAGAAAGCAAAGTCAGGCAGTGGTGGCACACACCTTTAATCCCAATACTGGAAAACACACATGCCTTTAATCCCAGGAAGTGACGGCTGGGCAGAAAAAGGCATATAAGGCACGAGGAGACAGGAACTAAAGGCTTTTTTGGCAGAAACCTCCCTTTTAGCTAGAGGCTTTTTCTGCTGAGGACTTTTTGGCCTAGGAAGCTCATTTTTCAGGCCGAAGAGTTGGCTGAGGGTAACCTTGTACAACTACTTTGGGAATGAATATGACAGTTTCTCAGAAAATTGGAAACTGATCAACCTCAAGACACAGCTATACTACTCTTGGACAGATTCTCAAAGGACACTCCACCATACCACAAGAAATCTTATACAACTATATTTGTAACAGCATTGTTTTTAATAGCCAGAAACTGGAAACAACCTACATGACTCCCGACCAAAGAACAGATAAAGAAAATGTGGTACATTTCCACAATGGAGTATTACTCAGCTGTTCAAAACAATGACCTCAGGAAATTTGCTGGCAAATGACTGGGGCTAATAAAGATCTTCCTGAATATAACCCAGATCCAGAAAGACAAACATGGTATGTACTCACTCATAAGATAATATTACTCATAAAGTAAAGGAGAACCATTCGACCACCCACAGACTCAGAGACACCTAGTAACAAGAAGAGCTCATGGTGAGGACACATGAATCTTACTATGAAGAAGTATAAGATTCACTACCAGTGAAGAGTGGCAGGGTCCTGGAAGTGGGAATGGGGATAGGAACAGCAGGCATCAGGTGAGGGGAGGATGGAGGGAGAGTACTGGGAGAGATGATTGGAATCTGGGGCATCTCTAGGACGAGCTAGAAACCTAGAGCAATGGAAACTCAGGAATCTATGAGGGTGACCCTAGCTAAGACTCCTAGCCATAAGGGATCCTGAACCAGCCTTCTCGTATAGCCAGGCAAGACTTCCAGTGGAGGAACTGGGACACCAACCCAGCCACAAACACTCCCACCTACAATATGTCCTGCCTCCAAAATGTGTTGAGGCAAAAATCTTGCAGAAATTGTGGGAGTGATAAACTAATGAGTGGCCCAGCTTGAGACTCAGACCTTGGCAGGGGACTCACCCCTGAGTGCCAGGACCCAGAACTACAATTCTCTAGAGACCTAGGATAAAACCAAACAAGAATGAAAAAACAACAACAAAGATCACTCAATGAAATGATTCCCAATAGTATTTTGTTGTACTCACAGAATGATGCCTAGCCCAATTGTCATTAGAGAGGCTTCACCTAGCAACTGATTGAGACAGGTACAGAGACCCATTGATAGGCAGAGCTCAAGGAATCCTGGGGAAGGGGGGTGAGGAGGATTGTAGGACACAATGGTATAAAGAGCACCACAAGAAAATTCACAGAATCAACCAACCTTGGCTTAAAGGGCCTCACAGAGACTAAACCAACAAGGGAGCCTGCAAGGGACTGACCTAGGCACTCTACATACATGTTACATTTCTGTAACTTAGTCTTCATGTGAGGCTCTTAAGAGTGAGAGTACAGGCTGTCTCTGACTGTGTTGCCTGCCTTGGGGACCCATTCCTCCAACTGGATTGCCTTATCCAGCCTTAAGAGAAGAGGAAGTGCCTAGTCTTACTGCAACTTGATATCCTTGGGCTGGCTGATATCCATGGGAGGTCTAGCTGTATCTGAAGTAAAACAGAGGAGAAGGAGTGGATGGGGCAGGGGCCATTGCTGTGAAGTAGGGAAGAACTGGGAAGGGGGAGGGAGGGGATACTTTGATTGGAATATAAAAACAAACAAAAAAAATCAATAAACAAAAAAAGTGAATTTAACCAAGCGCTTGTCAGCTTCACAATACTGTTTGTGTTGCTGCTTATTTACTCACACCAGGCTAATGTAGAATCATCTGAAATTTGGCTACCCAAATTCCAAAAGTCTAATTCCAATGGTTGCTGAATCAACAATGTAAGCATTAAACACACAGTCCCATAAAATAAATAATTATAATTAAAATATTAGGAGTCTCCTACTCACTCTTCTAACACAGAAAAAGATAATCTAAACAAACAGAAAAATAAAACAAAATAAATGTGTTTTTCAAATTTAAAATATTTAATTTTTTCTCAATCATAGTGTTGGGTCCCATAAACATTAAATTCTCTGCCAATTACATCTTTATTTAGTTTATATTGTGGAAGAGCATTCATTATGTATTCATCAGTTTGATTAATTGAATTTCCTAGTAAAATGTCACACCTATGTTAAAGATTATCCAAGGTTGACCAACTAATTCTCCACATCTGTGTCTGAATTAATCTGTCTGATAGTAGGTAAAACTGCTTTTGAAATTAACTATACATTTTTATTTGATAATTGTTTTTAGAAGGTATTATTTTGAGAACTTTGATCCACTTGGAACTGAATTTTGTTTGGGGTAATAGATATGGATCTATTTGCATTCTTCTACATACTGACATCCACTTGGACCAGCATCTTTTGTTGAATATGCTATCTTTTCTCCATCATATATTTCTGGCTTCTTTATGAAAACTCAGGTGTTTTCATAAATCCATAGGTGTGTGGATTTACATCTGAGTTTCAATTCAATTCTATTGATCAACATGTCTGTTTTTCTGCAAATGCTGTGTGAGTGTTACTACTACCGCTCTCTAGTAAAACTTGAAATCAGAGATAATGATACCTCTAGTTCTTTCATTGTATGAGATTTTTTAAAAGCTGTCCTAGGATTTTTGTTTGTTTGTTTGTTTTGTTTTGTTTCCCCATAGAAAGTTGAGTCTTGTTCTTTAAGGTCTGCTAAAAATTGTTTTAGAATTTGATGGGGATTTCATTGAACCTTTAGATTGATCTTGATAGGATGACCATTTAAATGTTAATCCTACCAATCCATGGGCATGGGATATATTTCCATCTTTTGACATCTTCTCAATTTCCTTCTTCAATGTCTTAGATTTTTTTGACATACAAAGTCTTTTGCTTTGAGTTACCTCAAGATATTTTATATTATTTGTGGGTGTTGTGGAGGGTGTTGTTTCCTGATTTCTCTCTCAGCCCATTTGTCATTTGTATCTAGAAGGACTACTAATTTGTTTTGTTAATCTTGTATCCAGCCACTTCTCTGAAGGTGTTTATCAATGCAGGAGTTCCCTGGTAGAGTTTTGGGGTTGCTTTTGTAACTCTCATATCATCTGCGAATAAGGATACCTTGATTTCTCCTTTCCAATTTGTATTCCCTTGATCTCCTTTAGTCATTATATTGCTCTACCTAGAATTTCAAGTACTATAATTGAATAGAAATGGAGAGAGTAGACAGCCTTGTCATGTTCCTGATTTTAGTGGACTTTACTTTAATTTCATTCAGTTTTATTTGATGTTGACTATAGGTTGGCTGAAATTGCCTTTATCATGATTAGATATAGTTCTTCTATCCCTGATCACTTCAAGACTTTTTTCATGTATGGGTGCTGCATTTTGACAAAAGCTTTTTTAGTATCAAAAGAGATGATCATGTGGTTTGGGGGTTTGGTTTTGTTTTTGGCTATCTTCTGTAACCAGGGAAGGCCTCAAGTGGAGGAATTGGAACACCAACCCAGCCATAAAATCTTTGGCCTGCAGTTTGTCCTGCCTGCTGAGTTTTCTAAAATTGGAGCCAGGCCAAATTATAACCAGAGGGACCAGAGAAAACTCATCTAGCAATTGATAGGAGCAGATGCAGAGTCCCACAGTCAAACATTGGTTGAGCTTGGGGAGTCCTGAGGAGAATGGGGAAAAATGACCAAGAAATCAGAGTGGTCAGAAACACCACAAGAATATTATCCACAGAATAAACTGATTATGAAACATGGGGGCTTGCAGAGATCAGAGAGCTTGTTGGGGTCTGACCTAGACCCTCTGCATATGTGTTATGGCTGAGTAGTTTGGTGTTCTTGTGGGATTTCTAACAGTGGGAGCAGGGGCTGTCTCTGACTCTTTTGCCATCTTGTGGGACTCTTTTCCTCCTATTGGGTTACCTCATCCAGCCTAGATGTGATGGTATTGCCTGGCTTAATTGTAGCTTGTTATACCGTTTGGTTTATGTCCTCGGGAGGCCTGCTCTTATCTGAGGGGAAGCAGAAGAGGGGTGGATCTGGAGGAGAGGCAAACTGGAAGGGGAGAGATGGGGGAGAGGGAGGATAAACTGTAATTAGGATATAATATGTGAGAGGAGAATAAAAGTAAAAATAAAGAACTTATTACATGAGTACTGCATCTACAAAAATGCCTGTCCCTACCTCAGATTCTTCTTTTCCAACTCCTCCCATACACCCTGCTCCTAAAATCATGTCTCCTTTGATTATCATGATTGCATTTATGTACACTTACACACATACACATTTAGAACATGTCATCTAGGCACCTGAATCCATATATTGGGACAATGTAACTGCCGTTGAAGTTTGGTTTAGAACAAGGTCATTTATTTTCTTTGAAGTTAGAACCTGCATTTTGTATTATTAATGTGGTAATTGTCTCTAAAGGAGTATCTACTTAGTAATTTGCTGTCTTTGAGGGTTTTTTTATAATTGGCATTGATCATCTATCACCCTATAAATTACTAAACCTTTTTTGACACAATGAATCATGAGAGCCTGTAGAAGTAAGAAGAAGGAGAGGAATTGGAAGGGAGAGGAAAAAAGGAGTAATAGTGCCTACCCTAGTTAATTTCAAAAACATTTATCAAATACATAAAAAAATAAATGGAAAACCAGTTAACAAATTCCATTTTAAATGGAGCTCCATATAGTTCTGTGAACTTTAGTTCTTGAGTCGTAAAAGCAAAATGACTGTCTAGGGTATAACAAATACAATGGACTAGGAAAGGTGTTTTAGTCTTTAGCACTTCCTACCAAATGCTTTCCTTAATTATTACGCACTGACTAGTCTAGCAGGGAAGTTAATGAAATCTTGTTGGAAATCTATAGCACTTGACCAAAACCCCTTTAATCTTCCTCTCGGCTCCCCTAACCTTTAGGCAGGTTTCCTCCTGATTCTCAGCTTTTGCCCATCATTTCTTTAGAGCATGGGCCTTAGAAATCTTAGTATTATCTATTCTTTCTTTGGCCCATTTGAAGTGTAAATCTGCTACAAAAAAACAAGACAAAAGTCTTGCCAGTTTTAAGAGGTAGGTCTGCATTAATCCATAACCTGGGAACTATCTCTTTGAAGTGCAAGCACCTAGGATAATGCTTCTTACTAGTTCCCTCCTTGTGGGGAAGACATGAGCCAGGCTTCTGTGGGCACTTGAATGTAGCTGCAAGAATTCCCCCCACGTCTTATCTCAACACAAGAGCATGTCTGTCTCTTTTGGGTGAACCAGGCTTATTTTGCCTGTTTGATTTTGCTTAGTAGACATTTTGCTGGGACAATTTTTAAGGGAAGAAACAATTCATGAATTAAGACTAGACAAAAGAAACACTCAGTTTAATCATAGTGTGTAACATACATTTGGGTATGATAAAACATGTTGCATCATGGTAAAGATTGTGCCTATGTAAGTAAGTATATGCGTTTTTCTTTCTTCTTTTAGCCATAGGCTATTCTAATTGCACACAGCCAGTTGCTGCCTCCAGTCCCAGGTTCAGCAGACAGGGACGAAGCACTGTAAAACAAGTTTGATCCCAGTACAGGGCTTTTCCATCTTGTATCACTTTTCCATCATTTTATCACTATTCTGGTACTTTTCTCATCCCTCGCACAGCTTTGAAACTCTAGATAGATACCATCTGTGAGGATTTCTGTCCAGTCTGTTAAAGAAATTAGGAGAAAGCAAGGTTCTTGAACACTATAGAGGCTTTCTCACCTCCAGTGCGCTTAACTCTAGTAATACAGATCTGAAAACCCACAGTCAGACAAGGCTTCCATCAGTCATCTTATGGGACAGGATCGCAGCCTGGGAAACTGAGCTTCCCAGGCCACCTGGCTGACTCTCAAGGTGTCGATGAGTTTATTATCCTGGAGGCTGGACTGGGGTTCTGGCATAAACAAGTATCAGTGGCCAGAGCATTTTTGGAACATTTGGCCTCAATCCAGGCTGATCCAAAACTATGATGATGTGAATCAGTGCCTCTGGTCAAAAAAATGTGGCATTACTGACCAGAGTCCTTGTCTCTGTATCTCTAACTGACTTCTGTCTCCTCTGGTTGTCTGTACAGCATTTTTTTTTCTTTGTAACTATTGCTGCCCAATAGTAAAAGCTCAGGAAAGAATGTAAACTGCTACAACTGGAACACACAGTATTCTGTTCATCTCCCACTCCTGCTCCATGAGGGAGGTTTGGGACACCACTAAAAATAAATTGAAAATCTATTTTCCAAGGTGAAAACCTTTGCCCAGCCCATACACAACAACAAAAATTTTTTTTTATTTCTATACAAAAAATAGGGTAAGTTCTTTATTTTCTTTCAGGGATTTTGAAAGTCCACAGATCTCAGGGAAACCAGTCTTCCTATCTTGATTCACAGAATTCCCCTTCAGAATTCAGGCTGCCAATGTTGCTAGAGAACACAGATTCTCTACTGAAAATTCTCAGCCTTGTAGATTAAAAGCATAATTTTAAATGGACTCAGAAGAAAACTTACAAATAACTTGATTGGACATTGAGAAAAATAAACACAGCCTATAAGCTTGAGATCTCAGCAGCTACAAGGAGGTAGACAGATAAGAGGGAGAAAATTGCTTTCTTAGTTAAAGGTCAAATAATTAGGCAAGCTAAGCTATTGCATGGCATGCCAAGTGCCTTCAGAGAAAATAATGAGGGTGTCTAACTAAGGTGTCCAGGCAAGCAGGCTTCAGATTTGGGCATGTATTCACATAAAGAGAGTAGGAGGGCAAAGAAAAACATGGACTTTCTTTGTTATAACTCAGAAAAGTGGGCAAGCTCACCAGCAAAGTTGCATATATGTGAAGTTGACACACACTGGAGTCATTGTGGAGCAAAGAGCTGCAAAATGAGAAAAATGTCTCAATAAGATGGGGTTGTAGGGCATTTTATTAGTTACTAAATGATGTGGGAGGACCCATCCCATTGTGCATGGGCGTGTGCCTGGGCTGGTGGTCTGTCCTGTCTTCTATAGAAAGCAGGATGAGTACTCTATAAGGAGCAAACCATAAGCACAGCTCTTCTAATGGCCTCAGTCTCTGCACCTTCATTCAGGTCTTCACCATGTTTGAACCCCTGTCCTGACTTCCTTCAGTAATAAACAGTGAATATGGAAACATAAGCCAAACAAATCCTTTGTTCCCCAAGTTGCTTTCCATCATGGTGTCTGTTCACAGCAATTGTAACCTTGACTAAGACAATAAGCAGTCACATCTAGAGAAGCTGTCGATGTGTAAAAGCACAGATTTCATTAAGGGAAACGTTATCCCTACCATTCTTTTGTGTATCTAGAGGAACCTTGTGTTTCTTATTTGTAGAGAGGTTTTTTCCTTGTGCATATGATTGATAGCTCTATTTGAATTAACTTTTAAGGGAAGAGAGAAGAGTATGTCTTTGTAACTTTACCTTTTGTTTTCATGGTTTAGAAATGCCATGACCCCCACCAGGAAAGAAGAAGAACTCAGACTTTATTATTTGGAACATAAATCATATAATGGTGCAGATTTATAGATATTGATTCTCAAAATAAAAGAAGTATTTGATAAACTGGACATAATTTTCCAGGAATCAGCCGTTCTTTAAAGGATCTAACAAAACCTCTCTGCTCCTCCTTTCATATGCCATTCTAAATCTCAAGCAAAGGCAATTGTGGTGATTCCTTCCCCACTTTTACTGGGTATTTCAGACCCTAAGGAAAGATGGCAATTGTGTTATTTCCCTATTCACTGAATTAACTTGTAATCAGTAAAACTGGTAGTAAGATGCAGAGCTGATTATGAGGCAAGAGTCCGTATCTCCAAATGACTTCTGTTCCGTTTTTGTTTGTTTGTTTGTTTGTTTTTTCCATTGCTGTGATAAACAGCATGACTCAAACTATGTGAGGGAAAGGGGGACCGGTTAGCTTACACTTCCCTGTCACTGTCTGTTGTTAAGGGGAAGCTACAGTAAGAGCTCAACCAGAAACCTGGATATAGGAGCTGAAGCAGAGACCAAAGGAACATTACATACTCGGTTGCTTCCCTTGGCGTTACTGATCCTCTTTCTTGTGTAGCTCAGACACACCTGTTGAGAGGCAGCATTGCCCAAAATTTTCTGGATCCTCTAACAACCATGAGAAATCAAGAAAATTCATCTAACCCTGTCAATAATGAAATTGAGGCTACTTGTTACTGAGCATCTGTCTCTTGCACGTGATATAGAAGGCATTTATCTGTTAAAAGAACGACCCCTACCTTATGGTGGTGGCCCTTTTTACTGGAAACCACCAAACTGTAAGAACTCATTTTAAAATTATTTATTGCTAAATGATGATAGCCTACTCAATGAAAAATTGTCTGTAGTCATGTGATACAAGAGATTAATCATGGCCTTTAAAAGATTAAATTAACTGTGATTCATCGTTCCAGGATATGTAATGGATTTCAATAAAAAGGTTATAGTGGTGGGTAAACATATATTTGGACTATATATATCATCCAAGTGAATCTTACTAGAGAGATTTGTATGAGAGTAATTGTTACAGGGCCAGCACTCAACTGCAGAAAGTGTCCCACCATCTTCTAGTGAAAACACATCTCATCACATCTGATGTGATGGCTAGGATGACAGACAAGGCAAAACTTTACTCCAGTTGTGATGACTGGCTTGAAGTACAAGAACAAGGGTCCCCCTTATATGGAAAGGAGGTACATAATCTCTATAGTAATGCAAGCCACAGAGTACCAAGACATGGTGACAATCTGAAAGATGAGGAGGCAGAAACATGTCTTAGAAACCAATAGAACTTAGAACCAAAATCACTAAACCAAATAGAAATAATGCTGTCGCAAAAACCCAAGGCTCAGTAGAAGAAAAAAAAAAAATGTGTTGACTTGAAAATTTCCAGTTTAAGTTCTCCTGATTTTTATGATTTTGGAGGAAAATTGTAAGCAAGTTTACTTTGGATATTATAATTGTTTCAACCAGGAAATAGTATGTTAATTCTTGGGTTGGACTAATGTAAGTATACAAATAAAATAATTCCTAAAATGAGAAAAAAGGAGAAAGAGGAGGAGGAAGAAGAAGAAAAGAGCAGGGTGGGGGAGAGAGGAAGGAAGGAAGGAAGGAAGGAAGGAAGGAAGGAAGGAAGGAAGGAAGGAAAGAAGGAAAATTCCTATAGATATGTCCACAGTGTAATCTGTTGGAAGCAATCCCTCAAAAGAGACTCTATCTTCCCATGTGGGCCAACTTGACAACTGAAGTTAACTATGCCAACCAACCTCCAAGTCTGCTAATATTTGATGAGCTATCTAAACCAGAGTATGAAAAGGATTTCTTTCCAAATTCTGTCAAAGGTAATAATGTTAAATGTCGTGGGTTTTGTTTTGTTTTGTTTTTTAAGTTAGAAGGCACAGATAAGTATTACCAATGCGCCACAGAAATAAAATTGGTCAGTATTATGACAATAGCTGAATAATTGTCTCTCCCAAAGACAATCTATACAAACTTACATTCATACATAACTAAAGTTTGAGAGCAAAAGCCCTTGACTCCAGCAGCCCCAACTAGCTACACTCAGCCACCTGTCCTGAATACCAATTAAACACACAAAGATGATGAGAAATATTGAAGAGATTTAGTCAATGTGTACTTTGGGAAGGGGGAGAGGGAGATTTACATCTTTTAGATATGGGCATAAACTTAAATAAGAATTTGGACAAGAGAGTAAGAAGTATTTATAAGTAAGTCATCTGGTTTATTTTCTCAGTTCTGGTTCTTCTGGGTGAGCAGAGAAGTTCATCTTGCTTGAAGGCACAAGACAACTAATAGGTGCTGATGTCCCACACTTAGAGTTCAGCTTCCATCATGACAATTGCCCTTTCTGGTAGTTGCTATGTCCCTTGTGGCTCTGCTTTTTCTCACATTAAAAGTAACCACAAATACAAGGAAATGACTGTTGAGCTTTAAGCAATTTAGCGAGACTAGCTGTAGTACATTATACACAGATGACTATGTGATACTTCAGACATTCTTATCAATGTGCTTCTAAGCTGGAGGGAAAATGAAATGAGATAGGTATCCTTAATTTTTTTTTTTTTTTTTTTTCGAGACAGGGTTTCTCTGTGTAGCTTTGCGCCTTTCCTGGATCTTGCACTGTAGACCAGGGTGGCCTCGAACTCCGCCTGGCTCTGCCTCCCAAGTGCTGGGATTAAAGGTGTGAGCCACCACTGCTCTGCATGGTATCCTTGAATTTTAGTAAGAAGATGGCAGTGAAGGCCATGCCCTCATGCCAAGAAGGAGGAGGGTCATAAAAGCAGACAGTTCTAAGAGATTTTGAGTATTCATAGGTAGGTAAGATATATTTTATTCACTCCAGATGAAATCAGCTAAGCTCTAGGGAACAAAATAGCAACTAGGCACACAGTCTGGCACACAGGCCACATGGTCATTGCAACTCCAGACAGAAACCCAGGCTGGCTGCCTAAGGCAGAGGCTAAAGCCTCTGACAAGAAGGCCATATTTTTACAGCATCACACAAAAGTAATACTCTGACATCACTGTCTCATAGGGGTTCCTCAGACATTCAGTGTCAACCATATTGTGCTGTTTCATAACTCTACCACATGTCTGCTCTCTGCCATGTTTTAGTTGATTCATTCTTTTCTGTTGATTCATCCCATGTACTCATATCAGCTCCAGGTTCTCTAGACATATACTGGCTGATACCACTGCAAAACATGAAGGAAACAGACACAAAAGTAAGACTCTCATTCAGCTTTCAATTATCTTGTAGACCATTTTACAAGAATCAATACTTTTCTTTCCTTTGGTTTTTCGAGACAGGGTTTCTCTGTGTAGCTTTGCACCTTTCCTGGAACTTACTTGGTAGCCCAGGCTGGCCTTGAACTCACAGAGATCCATCTGCCTCTGCCTCCCGAGTGCTGGGATTAAAGGTATGCACCACCAATGCCCAGCTACTTTTGATATTTTTAAATGCCTGTTATGAAGCATGAAACAAAACAATGGCTAGAATTCAAAGGAAGAGAATCTATTATCTACATTTTCATGTTTCCTTTTTCCTTTTCTTTGCTGATTCTTAGCTGTTGTGTTTATTTGTAGGCATTAAACAGTAATTATTTTTGTGTGAACTGTTTTCTTTTTGTTTTGTTGGTTTGGGGTTTTATTGTTTATTCGTTTATTAATTTGTTTTATGAAATTCTGCATACATGTGGTGGTTTAAAATAAAATGATGAATTCATGCTTGCTTTTGCCAACATCTTTAATTTGTGGACATAATCAAAGACCACAAAGTGTGAACAGGCAAAAGCCATTTAATCAGAGTGCTCTGTGGGAAAGAAAGTCAGCTGCCACCCTGTACTTTCTTTTGGAAGAGAAGCCAAGAGCGACGGCCGTGAGTGAAGAACAAATGAAAGGATCCAGGTAGGCCATAATTGGGTTTCGTTGTCAGATGGAATCTGGACTCCAGTGAGATGTGAGACAGCCAATAGCTTTGAGACATTATTTGGTTTTGTGTGGTTCACCCAGTATTGGAAAGTGAAGAACAAGGATTATGAAAACTGGAAATTATTAGAAAAACTATACATTTTAGAGAAGGGTTACTATAGAGATTGAGATTTCATATCTGGTGAAGTAGTTGTTACAAAGGCTGTGGGAGAGTTCTAATCTCATATATGATACAACCACTATCATGTTTATGTCAGTCCTTCAAAGGCTTTGCATTAGGCATAAGCATGAGAGTGATAATGTAGACAATACTCTGTTCCATAAATGAGTACACACACACACACACACACACACACACACACACACACACACACACACACTACATGCTAAGAACATCCAACAATGGTATGTACTGCCTGCCTGTTGCTATATATTTGCAAGTGGACCAGTTTTACTAATAATATACTGGTTTTGTGTTGTCTTCTTCCCAGCCCTATGTTTCTTCCATCTCTGCCTCTCTCTGTTTCTCCCCATGGCTTTCTCTCTCTGTATTTCTTCTTGCTTCTCTCTGTCTCTGCCTCTCCCAGTCTCTACATCTGACTCTTTACCTCTTTCAGTCTCTCTGTCAGGCTCCCCCCTCCACTCTCTCTCACAATTAATTTTACCTCTATTTTGAGCTGGTTTTCCTGAAGTATGAAGTAGGATTTGGCATATTAACTTATACTGTCATTTAATCCCAAAATGCTTATTACATTTAGGAGAAAAATTAAAAAGAGAATGTCAGGAAAAGTAATTTCAAAAAAGATGTAACTTCTGATAATGTCATCTGCCATTTTCAGCTTTTGTTGTTGTTTGTTTATTTGTTTAGTAGAAAATTTAGCACATGAATGTAAGTCTCTAAAGAATGGTATTAAGCTATAGTCTCAGAATGTCAATTAACAAAACAGAATTCATAATGCTAGTTCTGGTGAAATATGGTTAAGGGTTCTCTCTTTAGAACATTAGTGTACATCATCCCTTGTCTAAAATAAGCCCCAGGATGATGGAGACTATTTTTCTTTTCCATTGTAGTTGCTGCCCTTGGAGTGACTGTGAAGCTCTCTCCAATCTACCCTTTACCCTGCCATAGTAAAAGAAAACAGTGCATTTAAGACACTGATCCATAAAAATGTGGACTCTTCATAGAGTTCCAGTTCTCCTTTCCTTTTGTATTTATTGTCTTTTTTGAAAGTGGGTCTTATTCTGTAGTATTCACTGATCTAGAATGTGTTTTGTGCAACAGACTGGTCTCCTAGTCACAGATATATGCCTGCCTTTGCCTCTGTAGTATCGGGATTAAAAGTGGGCATCACCCTCCCTTGGCATCTTTTTCTCTTTTGCAAAACGATTTATTAAAAGAAAATGCAAATTGACAAATACTCTTACTGGCAATTTAAAGGAAACATACACACCCCTTCTCACATCCATTAAACGAGACCACTTCTAATTGTGTGTGACTTTCTTAAATACATTTAACTCTTTAAAGACAAAGCAAAATGGTTAAAAAAAAAAAACATAAAATAAGCAACCCCAAGTAACCATAAAATACTGGTGTGAACTGCTTGTTGCTGCAGAACCAGAAGCTAAACCATTTTAGTGATGGTGAACTGATTCTGTGTTATCTTCACTATTCCCTGCCTCTTTTATGCCCCATTTCTCTCTCTCCATTACTCTGTGATATAATCATTAAAGGAGTATAGGACCTGCCTTCCAGTTTCCACAGGAAGACAAAAGTCTACACCTTGAGAGCACCTTAATGCTAGATGTATCCAAAGAGTAGACTAGATTTGACTAGAGAGAGGAGGAGAGAAGCATCTTGGGAGCTGGTAGGGATGGGGGTGGGATGGATGTCAGAATGAGACTTGGTATTCCTAGTGAGGACTTGGAAAATTATTCTGAAAAATGTGGAGCCTCTTGATGAATTTAAGAAAAGATTATCAATAGGCTTAAATGCTGACTGTACTGTTAGTATTTATCAAGACACACTCATTGTACAAGCACATATTTAGTTATAGTAATCAACATATTTTCCCATGCTTCCTTTTTACCATGATTGCTTTCATTGATTCTGAGATCAGTTCTCATTTCAAAAGTGAAAGCCTGTAGGAAATCAAGGTATGTGCAAGTCTCAGCTTTCTGCAGACTGCCTGGATATGCTTTACTAATTCTACAAAGGGAAAATATTTATAAATTAACTTAAGAAGCAGAAATCATTCAAAAATGTTATAGAAAAATGTACTACTGGCAAGTGTACAGTATGGAAACTTTTTATCATTGGCTCACCTCAACACATAAAAGCTGAACATTGAAAATGATTAACTAATAAAATAAAATGCTAATATTGTCCTAGCAATCTTTAGGTGGCTAAATCATCCAAAAAGATAGAAAGGGGAGAATGGTGAAGAGATAGTTGGAAATTTTGTAAGTTAACATTGAAGGATTTACTACTGTTTAGATTACCTCTACAAAGAAGTTTGGCCCTTAAAATCAATCTTATTTTCTATAATTTTATAAGACAGCTATTTTAAAAATCATGCATGTAGAAGTTCTAGGGCTTGGCTGAATCAGCTGCATAAGTAGAGTCACCAGGGACACTTCAACCCAAGATGCGACATTTCAATCTTCTCTTGGGTAAAGCCTTGTCTTTGAGGCCCTAATCATTCTCCCAGGAATATACATTGGACATTCTGCTACAAGTTAGAATGTTTCGCTGGCGGTGGTGGTGCACACCTTTAATCCCAACACTCCAGAGGCAGAGCCAGGCAGATCTTTGTGAGTTCAAGGCCAGCCTGGGCTACAGAGCAAGATCCATGAGAGGCGCAAAGCTACACAGAGAAACCCTGTCTCAAAAAAACAAAAAAAAAAGTTTCCTTTTTAATATTTGATTTATATCTCCTTTCCCTCTTTAGACACAATGACCATGGTTGGAATCACGGAGTATTTTCACTAATTTATAATCTAAGAATATTGCAGACTATGTTTAAATTTATAAAAATCAATTAAAAAGCACTTTTCATCCTTTTCAATTGCTCACTCGACTCAGAAAGCACAGTCCATTGATTGAATTGATTGCAATAAATCTGATATAGGATAGATTATCCAATTCTTTATTCCACAATTGATATTTTTATCCTCTCAAAGTATTCATGAAAACAGAGTATTTGGAGAAACACACACATAAACCTTGCTCTCAGAATAAAACCACTTCAGTAGTGATGATTGGGATAGTTGATAACTGTAAATTGACATTCAATAAAGATTTTATATATTCCCCCAGATATTTGGAAACTGCTCACATTTGTTCCAGTGAGTGTCCTGAATTAGGAACATCATGGTTGGATATCCATTATCTTGGCTAGCTCTTGGCTTAGGGCTCTAAGAAGGACATCCTGTTCCATCATAGGTCCAAGGAGGAGGAGAGTAGAGATAGCCATTCCTTTTTCTTTTCTCGTAAAGAATTTTCCACCATTCAAGTCCCAAAAGAGAGGGTATTATGTATATTCACATATAATGAGAGAAAAATCTGCATACACTTTATTTTATATTTATTTATTTAATGTTTTCTTAGTATATGTGTGTGTGCTTGAGAGTATGTACGAATCCAGGTCATGTTGGTATAAGCCTTTAATCTCAGCACTCCTGAGGTAGAGGCAGGAAGATCTCTCTGAGTTCAAGGCCATCCTGATCTACAGAGCTAGTTCCGGGACAGCCAAGCCAAGGCTACACAAAGAAACCCTGTCTAAAAACAAAACAACAACAACAACAAAACCTGTCTTGAGTGTAGGTATGTGTACTCATAAGCATAAAAGTTGGGTTCTGTCAGAAGTTCCATTGGAACTGGAATTAATGATGGTTGTGAGATTTTTAACCACTGGGCCATTGCTCCAGCCTCTTTGTATGTTTTCATCTGCCAAAAGTGAAAATTTTACCACTCTCTGGGATGCAGGCCACTCCAGCTAGGGAAGCAGACAGACTAACTGCTCCCTCTGTGGCCCCAGTCATATCCCCACCTCTGCAGCACATCATCTGCTGAGGACTTACACTTCTCCTGTTCTCATCTCTAGCGATTGCATACATCATTTCCTCTAGACATAACTCACTCATTGCTTTATTCCACTCACCAGCTGCTACAGGCTCCTCCTAAAAATCCACATGGCAATCTGGCCAGGGAAACAGGTAAAGTAAGTGCATATAATTCACTTAGCCCTCTGCTCTTTCAAATCAAATCCCCAAGTCTCATTCACAGCTCTGTAGCAGACCTGGTACAGCCTCTCCTCAACATGGGCCCACAATTCCAGGGGACTAAGAAGATATTGTTGCTAGTTACACACTACTTTCTTCACTCTTACAGATTCCTTCAGTATTCCCCCAGCCCAAACTCCTTTTTAAGCATCTCCTCCAAAGTCCCTGGGGTGGGGAGGGAGGAACACTTAACTGGAATCACTAGTGGCCACAGCTATCAGGATCCTAGAAGAATTTTCTACCAGACAACACAACACCTGCACCCTCCTAAGAACTAGAGAAGGCAACAGAAACCATCGGGGGAAAAAAAAAAAAAAAGAAAAAAAAAAGAAAAAACAGAAACATACACCCAACAAAGACAAGACTAGATATAAGAACCTAGAATTACAACCTTCCCAAACTCAGATATGTAAATGCAAGTTTAACAATATAATTAATAACAGCCACAACGTCTCCACTAGAGCCCAGCCAGCTTGACACAGCAAGACCTGAATATTCCAAACATAACTGAAGCATAAGAAAATTAAAGCAGCCTTTATGAGTATAATAAAGGTCCCCAAGGAGGGAATGAATAAATCTCTTAAAAAAAAAAAAAACAAACCTAAGAACGCACAAACAATAGAAGGCATGAAAGTAGAAATAGAATCAATAAAGAAAACCAAACTGAGGGATATATAGAAATAAAAAAACTTAGGAACTTGAACAGGAAACTAAGAAGGAAATATCACTAACAGAATATGAGATAGTAGAAGAACCACAGGCATTGAAGACATGATAGAAAAAAATTTATACTTCGGTCAAAGGGGAAAAACACCTTTCAAATAGCTTCAAATAATATTAACTCATCTTAGGGTAATTCTAGTCAAGCAAGTTAAAGATTTGTATAGTGAACACTTTAAGATATTGTATAAAGAAATTTAAGAAGATATTAGATGGAAAGATTTTCTATGCTCACAGATTGGTAGGATTAATAAAGTAAAATTGGCCACCTCACTGAACTCAACTTGCTAATTCAATGTGGTCCCCATCAAAAAGCCTAAATAATTCTTCACAGAATTTGAAATGACAATTTTCAGCATCATATGGCAATACAATAACCCATGATATTTAAAACAGTCCTGAATAATAAAAAAAACTGCTGGAAGTATCAATATCTTCACTTTCAAGTTGTACCACAGAGGTATACTATTAATAAAAAAAAAAAAAAAAAAATCAGTGTTGGAACATAGACACATTGATAAATAGAATCAAATTAAAGATCCACCCATTAATCCACACACCTAATGACAAATTATTGTTCATAAAGTAGCCAGAAATATACGGAAAAAAAATGACAATCTCTGTAGTGGGTAGCCATCCCAGCATTGGCCTAGAAGTTCCAACCCCCATTGAGGCTTCGGTAATGGTCACGCCCACAAGGCGGGGCTGAGGGAGGTAGCTGAAGACCCAGGATTGAGAGGAGAGGTCTCTCTTGTGGTTCTGGGACCCTGGATGCTGGAGGTAGATCGAGCAGAGTTCTCCAGAGAACACTGAGGGGCTACACCATACCTTTCCCAGACCCTGTAGCCTATCTCTTCATTTGTAAGTTACCCCACACAATAAACCTCCCTTTTAACTATGTGGAGTGGCCTTAATTTCACCAATAAATCTCCTCAACATTTGGTGCACATTGAAATGGATGGCTGCACATACAAGAATGCAAATAAATGTATTCTTCCAAACCTGCACAGTACTTAACCCCAATTGGAGCAAAGACCTCAACATAAAACCAGATATGATGACCCTGATAGAAGAGAAACTGGGGTATAGCCTTGAACTCATCGACACAGTGAGAAGCTCTTTGAACAGAACTCTATAAGCACAGGCACTAAGATGAACAGTTAATAAATGGGACCTCATGGAATTGTAAAGTCTCCACATGGAAAAGCAAACTATCCTTCAAAGTGAAGCCTACAGAATGGAAAAAAAAAATTTTATAATTACACTTCTGATGGAGAACTAAAATCCAAAATATATAGGGAACTCGGCAAACAGCCTCAATATTAGCACTTTTGCCTTATATTTAACTATGTATATATTTAGATATAGATATATTGTGTTTGGTTGTTGTCTCTTGGAGACCTGCTCTTTTCTGAAGATAAAGGAAAGGGGAATAGATATGGCAGAGAGGCAAAAGGAGTAGTTGAGTGAAGGAAAACTGTAGTCAAGATGTTGTATGAGAGATGAATCTATTTTTGATTAAAAATTAAAGAAGATAAATGTGTAAGCAGAGAATTCTCAAAAGTGGAAACTCAGATGGCTGAAAAACACTAGAATAAATGTTCAACATCCTTCTTCATCAGGTAAATGTAAATCAAAATTAATTTGAGGTTTCACCTTATGCCCATCAAAGACCAATAAAATAAACAACACTTCATGCCAGTGAAAATGTGGAGTAAGGGGAGCTCTTGTCCATTGCTGATGGGAGAGAAAACTTGTACATCCACTATGGAAAGCAGTGTACTGGTTCCTCAGAAAGATGAAAATCGATCTACCTCAAGATCCAGTTTACTACTCTTGAGTATTTACCTTAATGATATTTCCTTCTACCATGGAGACACTTGCTCACTCATGTTCACTCATGCTAGCCAGAAACTGAAAACAACCTAGAGAGTCCTCCACAGAAAGGGAAGAATAAAGAGACTTTGCTGCATTTATATAGTGGAGTATTACTCAACTATGAAAAAGAGAAAGAAAAAAATGAAATAATGAAATTTTCAAGTTAAAGGTTGGAAGTAGAAAAAAAATCATCTAGATGTAACCAAGATCCGGAAAGACAAATATGGTATATAGTCACTGACATTTGGATATTAACTGTTAAGTCCATAATAACAAAGCTACAATCTGTAGAATCACAGAGTTTGGATATAGAGTAAAGGAGTAAGTGGGGAAACAGATAGATTTCCATGGGAAAGGGAAATGGAACAGAGAGTGGTGTATGAACTAGAGGAGGGAGTGGAATGGGAGAACCAACGGAGAAGGAAGAGAAGAAAGGGGACTAGCAAATGAATACAGTGAGTGACAGTGAGAAACCAGAATCTTCCTAAAATATATACATAAATGAAGGTGATCCAAAATGAAACCATCAAATAATGTGGGAGACAGAGCTCCAGCTGGCTATCTATTGTCACCAAATGAAGTTTCTAGTATAGAAATTAGGTTATGTCTAATTCAACTGTTGGCCAAAAGGATCTCATGGGAATCTCAAAACAACCAAGGCTTTTGCCAAGACTACAGAGGTTGCTCTCCACAAACTGACAGCAAGACTCCATTGCAGACGACCATACCTACACAGCTCATTGTATGGGGATGCAATGGCCAGTCCTAAACTGTTGGCACTGTTTTGCCTGCCCAGAAACGAACTCCTCTATCCCAGTCATTAGAGGGCTCAGACCTGAGTAATAATTTACACAGATCCCCTGTGATGACTAAAGAACCTTAATATGGAGCCAGACATTCCATTTGGGCTGTTGACCTTTTGCTCTGGAACATCTGGTAGATCCCAGTGGCATGCAAGTAAGATAAGAAAGGATAATAAGTTGGAGGTATTAACAGTTGCCTTTGCTTCTGGAAAACCTGCTTATCACTATAGGAAAGGAATGAAATGGTCTTTTCATTACTATATAGCCTGAAAGTAATAAACAATGGAAGGAAGTAAAACAATTTTCCTGCTCAGCTGTGGATTCATTGGATAATATTCATACACACCTTTATGATGTCTACCTCTGAATCCCACCTTAACCTGCCTTCTGCAAGGCATGCTGCTTGGGTCCAAGTTAGTTGTCCAGCTAGCAGTAAGAATAAATTCATTTAATCTAATTTGAATTGAATCTAAGTCTTTAATTTCTCCTAGTGTATTTGAATGCCACAACAATTGAACACAGAGAATGGGAGCTGGTTCCTAAGTAGACCTTTTACCCCTACATTCTAGAGTCTTTGGTATAGGGTGGCAATTTTCATGCTACCAAAAGACAAAGATGAACACTGACCCATTCACAAACCCTTTGCTGTACAGTTGTGTCTGCCTGCAAGATACGCTAGTGTAATTGCAGGACAAAGCTTGTGGGAATAACCAACCAATGTCTGATTTGACTTAAGGCCTACACCACCAGATGGAAACCACATATCATACTACCTGACATGGTTTGGATGACCCAGAACTAGAATTAGATAGTTCAGGGACCAAGTGTAAAACTAAATACTATTGCTCTGAGAAAAATAAATAATAAATAAAAGTCATTTATAAAATTAATCCCATTGACATTCTGCTAATCTCATAAATCAGAGCCTTTATCTTCAGAGAAATTTCTTACTGCAGTAGATGGAAACAAATACAGAGTCCCATAGTCAGACATTTTGTAGAGAATGAGAGAACTTGGGATAATCCATCTTAAATGGGATATTTCCACCAAGTCCTTCCTCTCAGATCTCAGGAAACCCTGTAGAAGAAAAGAAAGAATATAAGAGCAAGAGGTGACAGAGGACAAGAAGAATCAAGGCCTTTTAAATTAACACAATAGATACACATACGAACACAGAGACTCAGACCACAGGCACAGGGCCTGCAGGGCCTGCGTGGATGGGGCTCTTAGATCCGAAAGAAGAAGTATAAGCAAGCACGCATCTCTAACTCAGAAGCAGTCTCCAACTGAAAACACCCAAATCCCAAGGAAAGATTTGGTGACATTTTCAGAAAATAGATACGAAATCTATTTATATCGCTTTTTGCCTTGAGTGGGATTTTATCTAATTTCTATAACATACAGAGTCTTCAACAAATCATCTCTTTTCCATTTTTATCATCTTTTCATATTTTTACATCAATACACAGAGGCAAAAAGCATTGAAAACTCAAAGGGTAACTGAAAATTCTAGTTTCATATTATAACACACATACTTGCTCTACCCTAGAATAGATTTCACCTCTTATACTCACACTAATTTTACTGTATTGTAAGCATTATCACTGTTACCTTTGGGCTCATGAAATCATAACTTCTATAGTTTAATTCAAAGACTTATGTGATTTAAGAAATAAGACTGTGGTTGTCTCCATGTATATATGACCAACATGGGATCTTGTGGTTTTTCCCTTTAAAATTATTTTTTTTTCAAAGTAAGTCCCAATGACATTTTATGATTATCCATAGAACAAATTCCTAAAGGATGATATTTAACTTTGAAAAATAATCTTATAGAAATTTTTATGCCTTTAAATAAGAACGAAATGATAGTTGATTATTTACACAGAAGATCTCTGTGTTCACATAAACTGAAAAAAATGAATTACTTTTAATTTAAAAACTTGGTTTTGAATTTCTGTGCCTGTATGTGTGTGTGTATGCCTGTGTCAGGTTGCATTATTGGAGGGGGTCAAAACATAAGCCAAAGGTTTCAGTTCTTCTTTTATCTATCCCCATGTTGTTTCGAGGGATCAAATTTGCGATGTCAGTTGGTGGCCAGTGTCTTGACCCATTAAGCCATCTCAAAAATGCTGCAATCCCACTTTACTCTATGTGCATCTCCGTTCTTTTCATCTTCTACCTCATTTCTGTCTTCTGTTCACAGGTGCCTCTCCCTTGGCATCTCCTTTTATTCATTACTGGGCAATAATTCTTACCAGACTAACTACTCAAACTTAGTTTTCTCTTTACAAATGCCAGTCATCAAGTGTTTAGGTGTAAGAAGCTACCAAGATGACCAGATGTTTATTGTTTGGGTCTAGGAAGCTGTGTGCCTCCAGTTTGTGCTTTGGGTCTCTGTACCATCAGAGCTCTTGTTCTTATTCTTAAGAGTAGATGTACAATTCAATAAGAATTATAATTATTATGGTAGTCTCTCTTAAATATACTTTCTTTTCCAAAATTCTCTTCTATGGCTCTTGACTCTTGAATTAATTTTGTTGACATAAGCCAGTATAAAACCAAGACAAGCTATTTCTCTATATAAGCAGTTGAATATAAATAGTATTTCACAAAACCTGCTACCAGAATTTTGAATTTTTTAAAAAAACAGTATATTTTTGTTTTGGTATCTAAAATACTTTATATAATTACAATTTTCTACAGTATTTTGTTGATGGTTTTTAGGGTAGTCTGAGCGTTTTGGCTAAAAACACAAACAAAACAAACAAAAAACAAAACAAAGTCTTTCAGTGTACCAAATCAATGAGTATCACTTATTGCTAGCCAGTATAACACCACATGTGTGACTATTGATATAGAGGCTTCTGAACTCAGCAAACAGCAGACAAACATCAAGCTTTGGGATGTCCTAACCCTGGTGTCAACTTGCCACCACTTTCTAACTTTCTTATTAGACACTGCCTGAAGCTTTCTATCTGTAGAGTGGGGTCTGTTAGTAGTACACTCATTATCAGAATTCTCTTATATTGTGAGTTCCTCCAACATTTCTAGTACTTTCATACACACACACACACACACACACACACACACACACACACATACACATATATATATATATACATTTTAAAGGGCATCTTACAATAATTTCTTTGTTGATCTTAACATGGAACTTTATTTATTAACACAAATTAAGAAACGATTACTTCACTAAACTGCAAATGCACCTAAGTTCAAAGGAAGATAAACAGAAATGACAAAGTATATTTATAGTTGTTCCACCTGCACATGAAATTAGCCTAAGTCATAAATTTGAGAACTTGCTATAACAATGAATTATTTTAATTTAGGCCCCGTATTTTTCTTTTATCATGTAGTATAGTTTGATCAGACTTGGAGCTCTTATCAAACAGAAGATACATTCATTTTAGTAATAACATTGTGTGTGATGTCTAAGCCCTCAGATTTACAGAATGTAGGGTGATAAAATTAATTAATTTCAAATTGTGGCCTCAGGTTTAATGTAGTATATATAATAGTTGCTGAAAAGATACAGAGGAGGGAGTATTATGCTTAAGTCAGTAGAAATGTATTGACATTTTGCTTAAAAATAATTGTGAAACTAGACCTGAATTTCCATTGGGAATACATAAACTCATATCAAACTATTATTCAAACATATTCAAATATATATATACACAAAGAAATTAAATATAATATTCAAATGTAAGAAAATACGCTGATCAAGTCCCCAAAGGAATACAGAGCTGAGACATAGGATGATGTTGACAATTTATGCATATCTGTAGGAAGAAATTAACTGGCCCCATGAAGCATGCAGCATCACCAATAAGGTAGAAAGTAGCCTGATCAAAATGAATAATGGCAGGTGCCCTGTAGGCACTAAAGTAAAAGCAAGCTCTTCCTTGCAGCAGGGCTTCCATATCCAACTACAGGCAGAGAAAGACTTTAGCTTCAGCACAAATACAATGTCTTCCAATAAGAAAGGCAGGCAGTTATAGCTTTCAAGCAGTAACAAGAGTATAATAACAAGATATGATTACACTCCATGAGAGAAAGAGGCAGCTGAAAGCCTGCTGTTTCGAAAAAATAATGACAATACAAAAAGGAAAGTAAATCATTGACCTGTTCTCTATGCTTTATCCACACAGGCACAAATGTCATTGTAATAAGGTCACAAGTAGTTCCATTTATTCATTTGCTGAAAAAACAAACACATCTTCTCTGTGTAATGCCCCATATAATGTTACAGAGGTAGACACACAGTGACTAGAACACGTAAGCCAATGAGAAGGTGCGGAAGTGAAATGACACAACATTAGCATCGGGTAGGAAGAGAACAAATGCAAAAGAAGCAAAAGAAATCATACAGAAATGCTTAACACGTGTGTGTAGTGAAAGAAATACTCACCTGGATATCAACATAGTGTAATACTCTAAGAATATTCAATATTACAAGTTTATAAAGAGCAGAAAAAAGGCTCAGGCTAGGACGAACAGAATTTCAGTACACAGTGAAAGAGAACCGGAAGGCTCTCAGAAGGGAGAGGTCAACAACAGTAAATATCACACCTGGCAATGTGTGATGTGCACATCAAGTGGAAAATGCCTATTTTGGCAAAACTGAAGTTACTTGTGACCTTGTCGAGATTGGTTTTGGTCCGTGTGAGGCTTCCTACCTGGTTACCCATAAACTTGAGGTTAAGATAAACAGTATTTAGAAAATGATGCTATAATTGTTCTTTAGAGTGTAAGAATGAGTGTACCCCCAAAGTACTAAGATAGTCAGATTTTGTTCTAACTATGATTGGTTGCCAAGACATTGTACATTATCTGAGAAGAGTCCATCTGCTTGTAAGCATAATTCAGCATGATGAAAGGCTCAGATGTCATATTTTTGTATTCACTCAGAGTTAGAATTAGAGAAATCAAATATTATGGAGGTGGTGATAAGTGAGGATAGGAGTCCAGGTTCAAGAACACTTACAGAGGTACAATCGCATGGGTTCTCCAAAGACCTTCTAGCTCCTACAAAAGGAGAGGAGGAAATGCATAAAATGAATGGATTTTTCACAAAATATAGCAGTGGTATCTTTAAAGTCATGAACCTTGATTCCCTTATGATGAGAGAGGGAAGCCCCCTTGACATTTACAGATTTCTGGGGCAGTAGAGGAGTGCTTTTCCCTTCACTCCACTTACTCTATGTTTTCCTCTTTCATGATGCTTGCCTGATACATTGCCCCATATTCTCCAAAGAGTTGATGGCATCTCTATGACAGCAATCAGATCTCACTACCTTTCGACTTTGCATTTGCATGCTCTTCCAGAAGCATAAAGCAGACGTTATTTTGTGTCGAATCAAGTAAGAGACAGAGAGATTACAAGAAACAAGTGTTATATTTAAGACTTTTCATTCACAAAAGACTTGAATTTTACATCAAAGTTCACACATGCTTCATCCGAGTTCTATCAGAGAGAGAGCAGCACAAGGAAAATCTTCCCGTGTTCAGCGCCCTGTACTTCAATAATTTGTTTTATACTTACCTCACATCTTGTTACTTAAGTATATTTGAATGATTTTTATGCATCAACTGAATTGAATAAAATCTCTACCATGTGACTATTGAAAAGTAATAAAACTGAATGTATCACAGTTAAGAATGTGTGCAATTTTTGATACCCATGCATGTATCCTGTACACACATACACAATCACATAAACCCTTAGGAAAACTTTAGTTCTGGGATATTTTATGCTGACATTTGGCCATAAAAATAATCAGTGTTCCAATAGTCTTGTTCTAAGATACACTGAATCAAGATAATAGTTTGAAGCCACATGTCCATTTCAAAACTGAATTTCACTAAATGTCATTCTGACATTCTCTACAGTTTTCCTGGACAGAATATTGGTTCCCAGAAGGAAAATATGTTTATGGAAAAGCATATCCTCTAACTCAAGGGTAATGTGTGCTGGCTTTGAACCTGAAAGATCCATATCCTGAAGCACATATTCTTTTGTAATTCAAATGCAACCAAGTGCAAATAGCTGTCCAAGAAACAGATTCTTGCACAAGAATTATCTAGTATACTTGGCATGTGGCTTATGCATAAGTGGTCACAACACTTTCCATGTGGATAATCAAAAGTACTCTGGGATTCTAAGCAGCTACATAGCTGGTGAGGAAAATCAGCATGCTTGCAAATAAGGAATATAGCTTATGTATGTTGCATGTACACTGGTTATTTCTGTATAGAAATTTTATAAGTGGCAAGTGCTATTACTTTGATGCATTTAACATATTTTATTTAATAAATATATAGTTATATGACAATTTATTTCAATATAAACAAGATATAATAAATTTATCATATCTTCACAAGTACTTGAATATTTATATACTTAGTGACTCAGTCCATTTTCATAGGTATGATCAGCTTCAAAAATACAAATTCTATAACAATCAGTACATAAACTTTAAAACTACAGGATGGATAAATCCACTAGGTAGCTTTACTCTAGAGCAAGAAAGAGGAAATGCAGACAAGATAAACTAAGGAACAATACCAGTTCAGAAATAGAGGAAGAGAAATCATTTAGGATATTGAACAGTCCAAAACATCAGAGGATGTTTAGGAAAAGTATTCCTTTCAAAAACATAGGAGGTAAATTAAATGTGATATGCAAGCAGATTAAATATGGGTAAATTTTATTGGTTTATAGTTTTGCCAAGATACTGGAAAAGTCAAATATTAAATGAAGAAGTGAAGTCAATTAGGGGATTTCAGAGTGTTAAGAGAATTGAAAGTGAAACACAAAAAGACTGGAGATTAGCATTGACTAAGAAGTCTTGTTGTAAGGACCCTCAAAGATGACTTTACATAACAGACTTATACTGCAGGGAGCATAAAAGCAATAGAAAGAGACACCAGCAGAGGAAACAGAGATTAGTCACCTGGCATTTCCTCCCAAATTAGTTTGCACAGGCTAATTTGAAGAATGTTAATTAAATCAGCTAAGGGATAGTCACATGTTTGAAATGTCAAAGAATGAATGTTAAAAGTTAACTTTTATACCTTGGCAAACAGCACACACTGACTGAGATTGGAGGAGACCATACTGTGCAAAATTTAAAAGCAATATGGAGAAATTAAGATTAAATTGTGTTTTTACTGCAAGAGTGTCTCTAAAAATTTTCAAATATATTGAGAAAGCATATGAAACAAAGACACTGGAGTTTATTTAGCTCAAGAATTTCTTTCTCATTGGAATATAAGGTGGCCTGAGAATTCTCACTTTTAGTAAGCTGCTGGATGATAGATGATGTTAGCCTAGAGGCTGTATTTTTGAAAATTATTATTATAGGATTATCTGTTAAAATCATCAAATGTTTCATGTTGTTCAGCTTTGAAAAAGCTATGGAAATAGATAAAATGAGAATAATAATTTAGTTAGGTATAAAAAAAGAAAACATGTATGGTATGATCATATGTACAGATTTTTCCACATGCAGACTTTCTCTTTATATTTTTCTAAAAATGATATAATTATATTTAATAACAACTCATTGTAAGTGACAACATAAATCTAGAATGTTAGAGAGGTTGCTCAGTGGTTAAGAGCCCTATTCTTCTTGCATAGGACCTGAGTTCTTTCTCAATACTCATATTATGAGCTCAACACTGCCCTTAAACCAGTTCTGGGATACCCATCAGCCTCTCCTGCCCTCTGTGACATGGCACCAGTGTTCACATAATCCCACACATACACATAATTAAAAATAATTAAAATATGAACTGGATTCCATCGGCAATCTTATTTGATATAGTAATTTGACATTTACAACCTCATATTCACTATCTTTAGGTAAAATTGTCAAGGTATATTTTTATATTTATTTCAATGATTATTTATAAATATTCTCTCTGTTTGAAGAAAGAACAAATTTAAATAACTTATGAGGCTATAACAGTTCCTCCTCTTACTATGTATGCTGTGTTGAGCTCTAATGTGAGCTATGTACTTAGGGACATTTGCATTATACAACTGGTACTTCTGCTTTAGGCAAACTCCTTACAAGAGCTCAGAGGCCTTTGATTGACATGCATGTATTAACCTGATATATGTGATTGGCTTCCTTCACTTTCTCTATTATTCAGAGACTTGTTTTGACTTTTCTTTGTCTGAACCATGGCTTTAGGTACTCAACTCTCACCAGGTTCTCAATCTGACTATTTTCTGCAACCACACTACACGTCATTTCCAAGTCTGTTTTATAGCAAGACAAGACAGAGTGTGGAACTAACTTTGATCAATCCTTAAGTTGAGGCTCAGGCAGAAGAAGCCAATATTTTAGTGATCAAGGCCAGCCTTCTTTGCAACTCTCTTCTTTATTCCTGAGCCAGATTTCTCAACCAAAAATGGTAGATCAAAGGCTTTACATTCCATTTCTTTTATATCCTCCTTCTTTCTGGTAAATTGGCTTGGTGATATTTCATGATATGCTAAAAATTGGAAAGATAGTTTTATGTGCAGCAACCTCACTTAGGTATTGGTGCCTAATTTAGATGCCCTTTTTGAATGTCAGGATTTGTAACTCTTTTCCCTTGCCAGAATGTAAAATAATCTTATTCTTTTCAACTTCTTTCTTCAAACTAGAGATTAGTATACCTTACATTAACTACAAAGAACTCAGTTGTACATATAACTGAAAAAAAGAAAAACTGCATTGGTAGTGAATTTAGAATATAACCATGCAAACAAAGATGAAGTGACAAATCGAGTTATGGATAGATCAGCATTTCTTCAACATGCCAAAACAATCAAATATTTGACTACAATAAAGAAAATGAATTTTAATATCCATTAGGTTTCTAAATTATAGGAATATATACACAAGATACACTAAGATACTTAACACATACTTGGATCTCTACTAAAGATACTGACATTGTATCCAGAGGCCTACTCTTTTTTTTTTTTTTTTTGAGAAAGGCTTTCTCTGTGTAGTTTTGATGCCAGTCCTGGATCTCACTCTGTAGACCAGGCTGGCCTTTAACTCACAGAAATCAGCCTGCCTCTGCCTCTTGAGTGCTGGGATTAAAGGCGTGTGACACCAATAGCTGGCTCATAGGCCTACTCTTAGTGGATTGTTGATGTACTCAGAGTTGAAGTAGAATTAGATTATTCTTAGCTATGATATTTAACTGAGGACATTTACTTATATCAGGTTTTAGGTTTACATGGAGTAGAATGTTCACATGTTACTCTAAAAGGTGACAGCTTTGTTTATTATTTTCATTAAGTTGAAATATTAGCGCATCAATAAAATTTATTTTTTTAATTTCACTATTATTATTATTATTATTATTATTATTATTATGTGTTTTAATTTTATACATCAGCCATGGGTTCCCCATCCTTCCCCCTCCCACCCCTACCTCCACCTTTCCCCCAGCCCCTCGCTCCATTCCAACTCCTCCAGGACCAAGACAACCCTGGGGATTCATTTAAAACTGATGGATTCAGTACAGGCAGGTCCTGTCCCCTCCTTCCAGGCTGAACATGTGACCCTGTGTAAGCCCAAGGTTCCAAACAGCCAGCTCATGCAATAAGGACAGGTCCTGGTCCCACAGCCTGGGTGCCTCTCAAACAGTTCAAGCTATTCAATTGTCTCACTTATCCAGAGGGACTGATCTAGCTGGGGGCTCCACAGCTGTTGGTTCATAATTCATGTGCTTCCATTCAATTGGCTATTTGTCCCTGTGCTTTTTGCAATCTTGGATTCAACAATTCACACTCTTACAATCCCTTCTCTTTCTGGACAGTTGGACAACTGGAACTCCACCTGGGGTCTGGCTGAGGATCTCTGCATCCACTTCCATCACTTATTGGATGGGAGTTCCAAGACGACTGTTAGGGTGTTTAGTCATCTGATCACCAGACTAGGTCAGATCAGGTTTTCTCTTGACCATTGCCAGCAGTCTACAGAGGATGTATTATTGTGGATTTCTGGGGACCTCTCCAGCACTCTGCCTATTCCTGTTCTCATGTGGTCTTCATTTATCATGGTCTGTTATTCCTCGTTCTCCCTTTCTGTTCTTGATCCAGCTGGGATCTCCTGATCCCCTAAGCTTTCTTTCCCTCAAATCTTGCCCTTCCTTACTCCCAGTGTCATCCGGGTTGTTCATGTAGATCTCATCCATTTCTCTGTCATTGGGTGATCACTGGGTCTTTCCTAGAGTCCCATTTTCTAGGTAGCCTCCCTGAAGTTGTAAATAGCAGTCTAATCATCTTTGTGTTACATCTAGTATCCTCCTATGAGTGAGTACATACCATGTTTGTCCTTCTGAGTCTCAGTTACCTCACTCAGGATGATTTTTTTCTAGATCCATCCATTTGCCTGCAAACCTCATGATGTCATTGTTTTTCTCTGCTGAGTAGTACTCCATTGTGTATATATACCATATTTTCTTTATCCTCTTCAGTTGAAGGGCATCTAGGTTGTTTCCAGGTTCTGGCTATTACAAACAATGCTGATATGAACATAGCTTAGCAAATGCCCTGTGGTATGATTGAACATTCCTTGGGTATATCCCCAAGAGTGCTACAGCTGGGTCTTGGGGGAGATGGATTCCCAATTTTCTAAGGAAGCGCCATATTGATTTCCAAAGTGGATGTATAAGCTTGCATTCCCACCAGCAGTGGAGGAGAGTTCCCCTTGCTCTACATCCTCACCAGCATAAGCTGTCTTCTGTGTTTTTGATCTTAGCCATTCTGACAGGTGTAATGTGGTATCTCAGAGTCATTTTGATTTGCATTTCCCAGATAATTAGGGATGTTGAGCAATTCCTTAAATGTCTTTCAGCCATTTGAACTTCCCCTGTGGAGAATTCTCTGTTTAGTTCTGTAGCCCATTTCTTAATTGGACTGATGGGCAATTTGATGTCTTATTTCTTGAGTTCTTTATATATTCTGCATGTCAGCCCTCTGTCAGATATGGGATTGGTGAAGACCTTTTCCCATTTTGTAGGCTGAAACTTTGTCTTGTTGAACGTGTCCTTTGCTCTACAAAAGCTTCTCAGTTTCAACAGGTCCCATTGATTGATTGTTTTTCTCAGGGTCTGTGCTACTGGTGTTATATTTAGAAAGTGATCTCCGGTGCCAATGTGTTCAAGACTACTTCCTACTTTCTCTTCTATCAGGTTCAGAGTAACTGGATTTATGTTGAGGTCTTTGACTTAAGTTGGACTTAAGTTTTGTGCATGGTAACAGATATGGATCTATTTGTAGCCTTCTACACATTGACATCCAGTTATGCCAGCACCATTTGTTGAAGATGTTTTCTTTTTTCCATTGTACATTTTTGGCTTTTTTGTCAAAAATTATATGTTCATAGTTATGCAGGTTAATGTCAGGGTCTTCAATTCGATTCCATTGGTCCACATGTTGGCTTTTATTCCAGTTCCCAGCTATTTTTATTATGGTATCTCTGTAGTAGTGCTTGAGGTCAATGATCGTGATGCCTCCAGAGGTTTTTTTAAAATACAGGATTCTTTTGGCTATCCTGGGTTTTTTGTTTTCCATATGAAATTGAGTATTATTCTTTCCAGATCTGTGAAGAATTGTGTTGGTAATTTGATGGGGATTGCATTGAATCTGTAGATTGCTTTTGGTAAGATCTCCATTTTTACTATGTTAACCATGCCTATCCATGAGCATGGGAGCTCTTTCCATTTTCTGACATCTTCTTCAATTTCTTTTTTCAGGGACTTAAAGTTCATATAGGTCCTTCACATGCTTAGTTAGAGTAACCCCAAGGTATTTTATATCATTTGTGGCTATTGTAAAGGGTGATGTATCTCTGATTTCCTTCTCAGCCTGTTTGTCTATTGTATATAGGAGGGCTACTGATTTTTTTGAGTTGATCTTGTATCCTGCTATGTTGCTGAAGGTTTTTATTAGCTGTAACAGTTCCTTGGTTGAATTTTTGGGATCACTCATATATACTATCATGTCATCTGCAAATAGGGAGAGCTTGACTTCTTCCTTTCCAATTTGTATCCCCTTGATCTCTTTATGTTGTCTTATAGCTCTGGCTAGAACTTCAAGTACTATATTGAATAAGTATGGGGAGAGGGGACAGCCTTGACTTGTTCCTGATTTTAGTGGTATTGCTTTGAGTTTCTCTCCATTTAATTTGATGATGGCCTTTATTATGTTTAGGTATGTTCCCTGTATTCCTGATTGCTCCAAGACCTTTATCATGAAGGGGTGTTGGATTTTGTCAAATGCCTTTTCTGCATCTAGTGAGATGATCATGTGTTTTTTTTTTCTTTGAGTTTGTTTATATGGTGTATTACATTGACAGACTTTCGTATGTTGAACCACCCTTGCATCACTGGGATGAAGCCTACTTGATTGTGATGGATAATTGTTTTGATGTGTTCTTGGAGTCTGTTTGTCAGTATTTTATTGAGTATTTTTGTATTAATGTTCATGAGGGAGATGTGTCTGTAGTTCTCTTTCTCTGTTGCATCTTTGTTTGGTTTAGGAATCAGGGTAATTGTAGCCTCATAGAAGGAGTTTGGTAACATACCTTCTGCTTCTATTGTGTGGAACAATTTAGAGAGTATTGGTATTAAGTCTTCTTTGAAGATCTGGTAGAATTCTGCAGTAAAACCATCTGGTCCAGGGCTTTTTTTTGGTTGGAAGACTTTTAATGACTGATTCTATTTCCTTATGGGTTATTGGACTATTTAAATGGTTTATCTGGTCTTGATTTAACTTAGGTATGTGGTACCTATCCAGAAATTATCCATTTCTTTTAGATTTTCCAGTTTTGTGGAGTAGAGGTTTTTGGAGTATGACCTGATGATTCTCTGGATTTCCTCATTGTCTGTTGTTATGTCCCCCTTTTCATTTCTGATTTTGTTAATTTGGATGCTCTCTCTCTGTCTTTTGGTTAGTTTGGGTAAGGGCTTGTCTATCTTGTTGATCTTGTCAAAGAACCAACTCTTTGTTTCATTAATCCTTTGTATTGTTCTCTAGTTTATTGATTTCAGCTCTCAATTTGATAATTTCCTGGTGTCTGTTCCTCCTGGGAGACTTTGCTTCCTCCTGTTCAAGGGCTTTCAGGTGTGCTGTCAAGTCACTAGCATGACATTTCTCCAGCTTCTTTATGTGGGCATTCAGTGCTATGGATTTCCCTCTTAGCACTGCTTTCATAGTATCCCATAAGTTTGGGTATGTGGTGTATTCATTTTCATTGATCTCTAGGAAGTCTTTAATTTATTTCCTTATTTCTTCCTTAACTCATTGGTGATTCAGGTGAGCATTAATCAGTTTCCATGACATTATAGGATTTCTGTAGTTTTTTTCTGTTGTTGAAATCTAACCTTAAACCACAGTGTTATGATAGAACACAGGAGGTTATTTCTATTGTTTTATATCTGTTGAGATTTGCTTTGTGGCCAAGTATGTAGTAGATTTTAGAGAAGGTTCCATGGGGTGCTGAGAAGAAAGTACATTCTTTTTTGTTTGGGTGGAATGTTCTGTAGATATCGATTAAGTCCATTTGAGCCATAACATCAGTTAAGTCCATTATGTCTCTGTTAAGTTTCAATTTGGCCGATCTGTCCAGAGGTGTAAGTGGGGTGTTAAAGTCTCCCACTATTAATGTGTGGGGTTTTATATGTGATTTAAGCTTTAGTAATATTTCTTTTACATATGTGGGTACCCTTGTGTTTGGGGCATAAATGTTCAGAATTGAGACTTCATCTTGGTGGATCTTTCCTGCAATGAGTATGTAATGTCCTTCATCATCTCTTTTGATTGATTTTAGTTTGAAGTCTATTTTGCTGGATATTAGGATGGTGACTCCAGCTTGCTTCTTAAGACCATTTGATTGGAAAGTCTTTTCCCAGCCTTTTATTCTTAGGAGGTGTCTGTGTTTGAATTTGAAGTGGTTTTCTTGTATTCAGCAGGAAGATGGGTCCTGTTTTCGTATCCATTCTGTTAGTCTGTGTCTTTTTATAGGTGAATTTCGTCCATTGATATTGAGGGATATTAATGACCAGTGATTGTTCGTTCCTGTTATTATTTTTATTTTTTGGTGGTAGTGTGTGTGTACTTCTCTTCTTTGGGTTTTACTGCTGTGGTGTTATCTATTGCCTGAGTTTTTATGGGTGTAGCTGCCTTCCTTAGGTTTGAATTTTCCTTCTAGTGCTTTCTGTAGGGCTGGGTTTGTGGATAAGTATTGTTTAAATCTGGTTTTGTCTTGGAAGGTCTTGTTCACTCCATCTGTGATGATTGAAAGTTTTGCTGGGTATATTAGTCTAGGCTGGCATCCATGGTCTCTTAGTGTCTGCATTATATCTGTCCAGGTCCTTCTGGCTTTCAAAGTCTCCATTGAGAAATCAGGTGTTATTCTGATGGGTTTGGCCTTTTTCCTTTGCTGCTCTTAATATTCTTTCTTTATTCTGTACGTTTAGTTTAATTATTATGTGGTGAGGGGATTTTTTTTATGGTCTAGCCTGTTTGGTGTTCTATAGGCTTCTTGTATCTTCATAGGCATTTCCTTCTTTAAGTTGGGAAAATTTTCTTCTATGATCTTGTTAAATATATTTTCTGTGCCTTTGAGTTGGTATTCTTCTCCTTCCTCTATTCCTATTATTTGTAGGTTTGGTCTTTTCATGGTGTCCTAAATTTCTTGGACATTTTGGGTCATGACTTTGTTGGTTTATTGTTTCCTTTGACTGATGAATCTATTTCTTCTACCGTATCTTTAACACTAGAGATCCTCTCTTCCATCTCTTGCATTCTGTTGGTTATACTTGCCTCTGAAGTTCCTGTTTGTTTACTCAGATTTTCTATTTCCAGCATTCCTTCTGCTAGTGTCTTCTTCATTTTTCAGGTCTTGGACTGTCTCCCTTGCTTTTTCATGATTTTCTTTCAAGGACTTATTGTTTTCTTCTGCTTTAATTGTCCTTTCCTCTGGTTTTTTTATAGCGTTCTTCCCATTTATTGTTTGTCTGTTCCTCTACTTTATTTTTGATTTCTTCTATATAAGGTTCTAGCCTCTTCATGATGTTACTTATAAGGTTGTTTTCTTCTTCTTCTTCCATTCTGTGATGTTCAGGTCTAGCTGTTGGAGAAGGGCTAGGTTCTGGTGATGCTGTGTTGCTCTTTATTTTGTTGTATGTACTTCTGCCTTGGTGTCTGCCCATCTCCTCTTGGGTTAGTTCTTTGCCTTATCAGTGTACTTGGTCCAGAGAGAGCTGACAGATTTAAGGACCCTCTCTCTGGTCCAGATGGAAGCTCTGGGCCATATGGGAGCACTGGTCCAGATGAGAGTGCTGGCTGGATAGTAGCTGGGGCTGGACTCTGAGTCTCGGGAAGTCCCTGGTGTCTCCTTATTTTATCTAGATGGAGCTCCTCTTGTCCAGATGTTTGTTCCTCTGGTCTCTGGTCCAGATGGGAGTTCCAGGCCAGGATGCAAGCTGGGGGCTGGTCTCTGATTCTCAGGAAGTGGCTGGGGTCTCTGGCAAATGAGTGTGGGCCAGGGTGTGGAGACTATAGTGTCTACCTAAAGTCTTAGAAAGGGGAGGCTTCCTGCAGGGCCTGTGGATTGGCAGGAAACTGGGGCCAAGTTGGTCAGGTCCTCCTGAGATGTCCTGTGTCCAGCGGTGGTACCCAGGGGCAGTTGCCTCTCTGGCTATAACCCCAGGCACTCACCTCTGGTCCAGATGGGAGTTCTGGTGCAGACAGGAGCTGGGGGTTGGTCCTTTAAATTTTATTTTTATTACCAATTCTCCCATGTAGAGCTAGAATTTGAATTCCATTTCCTTAAATCAGAGTGGCATTTAAATATAGTTAACCCAAACAAAAACAAAAACAAAAAAAAATGTTACAGTCTGGGACAACAGGATATAGATTGTAACAAACATTTATCTTTCTCCTTGCCTCAGCTTTTTAGAATGTCACTCAACAGGAAGTTATCTATAATATAGTACTGTCTGGTCTTCTAAGAGAGCTATCTCTTGGGCAGCCCTTCCGGCTCCTCTAAGAGGGCTGTGCATTAGTTCTTCCAGTCACATCAACATACACCAGGGATGTGAGTGAGGGCATCATTTTGAATACAACAAACCATACATCACAGAAAGCACTTCAGGGCCAGATTTATGGCCAAGTTGAGTTGCTCCAGCCCTGGCTGCATTTAGGATAGCTTGATTTCTCAAATGTAGATCAGAACAGATTGAATCTCACAAAAATACCCATCAATACATTAATTTCATGGTAAATGTTTCATGACACAGAATTTTAGAACATTTTATATAATTTCAAATGACAATAAAAACAGTTTATACATCTATGTTATTTTGAATAAATTGGTACTTTCCTCCCTCCCATATTAACTTGTGCGAAAAGGGTACAATGACCTTCTGATAAAAAAATATTAATTTTAGTTGAGTGATTTTCATATTCATATTTAAACGGCATCTTCTAGGACGTATTGGTGCCCAATCAGGTACAATAGTAGCTTAGAAGTTGCCCTTCCATTTTAATAATAAAATCTGCATAAATCTGTGGTCAGTACTTATATCAGTATGATTTAAGTATTGTTTCACTCTAAGACATATTAAAGTTAATTATGAACTTGCTGAAAAAGTAAGGTTTTCATTTCCTTAAATGTTTTCTAATAAAAATATTTTAATATACAATTAACACATCATTTATGTTCTTGTTTTCCCACTGAAACTATAATTATGTGAAAATTATTTTAATGAACATTATATAAATCTTTAATGTTAGATGAATTATAAAAAACAATTGGGATAGTATATTCAGTCACCATTCCACATGTAAACATACACATTCAGAAGATAAACATGGAAATGTTTACTATTAAAGTCACAAACTAGACAAGTTAATCTTACACACTAAATTAATATTAATTAGTAAATTTAGTAGTGTATCACAAATGGACTTGCCATACTATATACACAGCCTAGAAAGAATAAAATTGAATAGTTTAAGTGTATAGCAGAAAAATACATAAATTAATATAAAACACATGAAATAAATGAGATATTAACTGGTATGGAATGTTATTCAATTAACATACAAAAATCAGTTATGTATTGAAATACACTTTTTTCTAATATATGATATATTTTTAACCACAGAACTGCACACAAACCTTAAAGAAAAGGTGCTGTATCTGTTTCTATGTTTGCCTTATTATATATGTCACTGTGTGTAAAGCAATGGTTAACAAAAGGGGGCAATTTGCAAAGACATAAAAATAGATTAAAATTAGAAAATAACATGATGTGCTCCTGGAAAAGAAAACTCAAATTGCAAAACTGAAATTCTCATTTACAAAATCAGTGGTAATTCAATTAGAATAACAGCAGGAGAAAGAAGAGGATTTCTTTGTAAAATGAAATATTTATTTGGGAGAAATAATATGGTAGATTAATCAGAAAAATTATGAAAGGAGTAATGAGGTAAAATAAAATTTAATATATTAAAAGAATAAAAGCTGAATAATTAAGGAAACTTGCTGCTAGTGAACTTTGACATAGTTAAGTGTGAATCTCACATTCATCAGTTGCTCTGCTATCCCTTACCAAACAGATCCTCTGATGGACATCTATGATAAGACACTATCCTCTTTGGACGACTGCCCTCTTTGTAGTGCTCTGTGTTGGCTGGAGCAATCCATCACATCATGTCAACCACTTACGATTTTGTTTATTTCCATTAGTTAATGTTGTGTGAACCTTTTCATTTTTCACATTTGTAGTCAGAAGATTTCCTGTGTCCTGCCTGGGCCCCCATGGTCTAGACAAATCTTTCTCACCCATGGTCCTGCAGCTGCTCAGACCCAAGTAAACACACAGAGGCTTATATTATTTACAAACTGTGAGGTCTCCTGGCTAAGGCTTCCCATTATCTAGCTCTTAAATTAACCCATCTCTATAAATCTATCCTTTGCCACATGGCTTGTGGCTGACCCACACTCTTACATCTTGCTTCTCCTGGAGCAGGCTAGCAGCATCTACCCGACTCTCCTCTCTTCTCTCACTCTCAGCCTTGGAGTTTCCCACCTGGCTTCATGCTGCCCTGCCATAGGCCAATGGAGCTTTATTTATCAACCAATCAGAGCAACACGTATTCACAGCGTACAGAAAGACATCCCACAGCAGACATAGATGTTCATGATGGTGAACATCTTATCTTCTTCTTGTTCACTCACGAAAATATTTTAAAATTGTTCTTTATGGTCTAAAATACTTTAGATTGAATTATTTTTTTAATATCTTAGAACTTATTTTCGGAGGGTGGGGAGGTTATATTATACTTGTTTGAAGATGATATATTTCTCATCTGTTTTCCATTGTTTTAATCATACATATTTCTGAAAATATTAAATTTAGTTTGAAAAATATTTAACTTAAATGTTAAAAAAATCACATGTTTTTTTAAATACATAAATATATTGAATAATATTCAATTTAGGGAAAACACAGCTATTCCTAAAATTGTGCTGCTGTTTGTGGTGAAAATATTAGAAATGTCTAGGTTTTTGAAATGTACAGTGTTATTTTAATATTCGTTATATGCAATGTGCTTTATTTTCTCTTTTATTCAAAATAAATCCTTCTCTCACATATTTTCTTATTACAGTTTCTCCAACCCTCTATTCCTTTCACATCTTCCCCACCTTCCTCCCTTCTGTATCCAATCTATTTTTTATATCTTAATAGAAAAGAATGTGTTTCTAAGAGATAATAATAAAATATAACAACATAAAATATGATAAGATAAAACAAAAAGTATAACAAAAATTTTTGACAAGGCAAAATAACAGGAGGAAAGGACCCCAAGAGAAGGTATAAGAACCAGAGGTCCACTTGTTTGCACACTCAAGAATCCCACAAATTCTAAACTGGAAGCCATAATATATGCAGGGACTTGATGAAGAACATCAGAGGCCCTGTGCATACTGTTCTAGTCTCTGTAACTTCATATGAGCTCTGCTCATGTTTATTTAGAGGGCCTTTGTGGCAAGGTTTTTGTTTGTGCTTCTAACAAATGAAACTTGCCTGGAGTTTGGAGTGTGGTAGGCACTTGTTAACCATAGAGGCCAGGCAGTGGTGGCATACACTTTTAATCCCAGCACTTGGGATCTCATGCCTTTGCTGTGGATATCGCTCTGTATGTTGTTAATGTGTTGCTCTGATTGGTTGATAAATAAAATGCTTATTGGCCAGTAGCCAGGCAGGAAGTATAGGCAGTATAAGCAGACAAAGAGAATTGTGGGAAGGCTGATTCAGGAGATGCTAGCCCACCTTCCCAGGGAGCAGCACGTAATGGTACACAGGTAAGGCCACGGAACAGGTGGCAACATACAGATTAAGAAAATGGGCTGAGTTTAAATGTAAAAGCTAGTCAGTGATAGGCTTGAGTTAATGGCCAAGCAGTTTTAATTAATATGAGCTTCTGAGTGATTATTTTATAAGCAGCTGTGGGGTCCATGGGGCTTGGCAGGTTCAGAGAAAACTTCAGCTACATGCCTCTGATCCCAGTACTTGGGATCTCATGCCTTTAATTCCAGCACTAGAGAGGAAGAAACCAGGAAGTGATATGGCTGGGCTGAGAGAGAAATATAAGACAGGTAGAGACAGGACCTCAGCCCCCTTTCAGGTTGAGGAGTTGCCGAGGTTAAAGAGTGGCTGTGGCTTGTGCCACTGTCTTCAAGTTTTGATTATTAAGATCAATTAGAATTTGCACTACAGGCCTTCTTTCTTGATGTCTTCTCTCACTTCTGGCTCTTACACTCCTGTTTTCCTCTTCCACCAGGTTCTCTGAGCTCTGAGGGAACAGAGGTAATGGACATCTCACTTAGGGCTGAATGTTCCAAGATGTCTCTTTCTCTCTCACACACACTTTCTCTACACAATGTCCGCCTGTGTATTTCTGAATGTATTCCCATCTGCTGCAGGAGGCAGTTTCTCTGAAGATGGCTGAACAAGGCACTGATCTAGGAGCGTCATGAGGAGTCATTTTATCATTGTTTGTTTGAACCAGTAGTATTTGATTTTACTCTATGGCCATGGGCTATCTAGTCTCTGCTTCTTGGTCAGCGAGTAGTAAGAGTATGGGTTCTATCTCATGGAGTAGGCCTAAAGACAAATCAGATATGGGATGACTACTCACACAATAGTAGACTAGCATTTAATAGAGGGATGTAGAGAAGAATGGGATGCCAAGATGAAGCCACACACACACACAGCCAAGAAGAATGGACAGCTGAATTAAAAAAAATCATCAACAATTTCCAGAATTTAAAATCCTGAATCATGACACGACACTAATGGAATTCAGGTGTTTCTGGTACATGGACTGCTCTCACCAAATGTGAGGTCGAACTGTTGACTTTGTGTACATCCTAGTTCACAAATGAGTCTGTCAGTTACGCTAAGCCTATAGGCTGAAGATGATGCCCCAACACTGTGGAGAAGCCTCAAGTGACTGTCCAGGCAGCTGGCTGTTTCTGTCAACTCACATATTTTTTTTTTTTGGAAGCTGCTTGCATGCACTTCCTGTTTTTATTTTTTTTATTAGGTAGTATTATTTCCTTCTTGGGTCTCTGAGGGAGTTGAAGATCGGTTAGTTATAGTTATAGTTTTCCTTAATTAAGAATTTCAGAAAAGAAACTCGCTAGAGGTGTTGTAAATTTGAAAGATGTTATAAGACAGTTCTGTTAGTAATATAAGTTAGGATAGAAAGTAAGTCAGATACATTTTGGACTTACCAAAATAGGATAGATAATGGAATTATTTTCTCTGAATTTGTCAAATACAAATGGACTAGACATTGTTTAGGATTTTATTGCTTGTATATATGGATATAGTTATTGTATTTTTGTATATAGTTTTTCTTATATTAGTTATATCTTTTTTCCTTTTTATTAAAAGAGAAAAGGGGAAATATAGTGATATTTTATTTGTACTGAAATGTGATTTTATTTGTATATTAATAAAGTTGCCTTGGGTCAGAGCAAGCCATAGCAGAAGCTGGGTGGTGGTGGTACATGCCTTTAATCCCTGCACTTGGGAGGCAGAGCTAGGCGTATCTCTGTGTGTTCAAGGATATAGCCATCTTGGCAACACATGCCTTTAATCTCAATACCAACCATAGACCTAGAGGTCTGCATAGACAGGCAGTGATGAGGAGGTCATGTGGTTGGGTTTACAACCAATGAGAAAGCAGAACAGAAAGTCTATAAAAAAGAGAAAAAAACCACAGGAAGTGTTGAATCTTGAGGAGAGGAAAGACAGAACAGCAGTGAAGGGTAAGGTTTTCAGCTCTCAGCTATTGCTCTGATCTCATGGCTTTTAACTCTGCAATTGGCTCTGTGTTTCTTATTTAACAAGACGGTTACATCTACACTGGATGGTTTTGTTCTCTTGGGACAACCTTGGTCAACAATTCAATTAGATGTAAACCAATCTGGATCCTGGAAGCTTCCTTTGGTGACAAGAGATGGTATTTTGATCACTCTTTCCCTCATTATTTGGCAATTTCACTTGGTTCCCTTTCAAATATGTATATATTTTTAGTATTATATTTCTACTCTATTACATTTCCAGAGTACCCCCAAATGCCCCTTATTTTTAGCTGGATCTCCCTATATTTCCTTTTTCAACTGCTTTAGACCTCCACATCCCAACTTGATGCTCCAGTTCCAGCCCACCACCATATCCATCAATAATTGTCATAATTATCTGCTCTATTTCTTTCTCTTGATGGAATCCTGTATCCTTGAAGTCCCTTATTCTATACTTCCACTCTTTGGTTTAACAAATTATAGCTTGCTTATCATTGGCTTAGAAGCTAATTGTTACACAATTTCTAGTTAGTCTCAGTAACAAAAAAACTGGAGTCAAAATATCAGGGGTAAATGCTGAAATATCAGAGAAATAAAGCACACAGCTACTAGAGAGACTTCTTACTTTTACCTCAGACCAAAAGGGGGAGTGAGCTCCTGTCTCCTCCCACCTTATATTCCTCTATCTGCCCAGCCATATCACTTCCTGTCTTTACCTTCCTAGTGCTAGGTTTAAAGGCATATGCATCCTAAGTATTGGGATCAAAGGCATGAGATCCCAAGTGTTGGGATTAAAGGTGTGAGCCTCTACCACCTGGCTCTGTTTGTCTTTCAGACTGGATCAATCTTGTGCAGCCCAGGGTAGCCTTGGACTGACCTTCCTGCTTCCTCCTCCCAAGTGCTGGGATTAAAGGTGTGTGCCAACACTGCCTGGATTCTATGGCTAACTAGTAGCTAGTTCCACACTCTGATCTCCAGGCAAGCTTCATTTGTTAGACACAAACAAAATACCACCACAGCTAATATCCACATATAAGTGAGTATGTACCATGTTTGACTTTCTGAGTCTCGGATTCCTGACTAAGGATGATCTTTTATTTCTTGGCCCCATTCATTTGCCTGAAATTTTAATGATAGTATTGTTATGATGAATGAGTAATACTCCATTCTGTATATGCACCACATTATTTTTTATCCATTCTTATGTTGAGAGACATTTAGCTTGATTCCAATTTCTAGCTGCTATGAGTGGAGTAGAAATGAGTATGGTTGAGAAAATATCTTTGTTATAGGATGAAGCATCCCTGGGGTGTATGCCCAAGAGTGGCATAGAAGAATCTGGGGGATCATTTAGTTACCATTCTCATGAGGAAAACCACATTGCTTTTGTAGTGTATCTACAAGTTTACACTCCCATCAGATGCATATTCCCATTATTGTACTTCCTCTCCAGTATGAGCTGTCACATGTTTTATTGAGCTCAACTATTCTGACCTGTATAAGATGAAATGTTGAAGTAGTTTTGATTTGAATTTCCCTGATGACTAAGAATGTTGAACATTTCTTTTAGTGTTTCTCAGCCATTTGGGATTCCTCTACTTAGAATTCTATCTTTAGATCTATACCATTTAAAAAGAATAGATTATTTGCGTAATTGATATCTAGTTTCTTGTGTTCTTTACATATTTTGGATGTTAGTTCTCTATTGGGTATGGAGTTGTTGAAAATCTTTCCCCATTCTGTAGCCTGCCACTTTGTCCAAATGTTTGTGTCCTTTTCCTTACAGAAAGTTTTCAGTTTCATGAATTTTCCATTTACTAATTATTCATCTTAGGACCTGTGCTAATTGTATTCTTATGAGAAAGTCTTCTTCTGTGTCAATGAATTCATGCCCATTTCCAATTTTCTCTTCGAAATGGTGCAGGGTATCTGGTTTTATATTATTCATTTTATTGGAACTAGATTCTTTTCTCAAATGATAAGTCTCTATGACTGATTTCCCTCCCTCTACTCCTCTCAGCCCCCCAAGGAAACTCCTCTCTTCCCTAGATTCATCCCCCCTCTGCTAATCTGATTTTCTGTTGCAATCATTGATCCATTCGGTATTGAGTTATGTGAAGGTTGATGATTGTGTTCTTCTACATGCAGCCATCTTGTTTGACCAGCATTTTTTGTTGAAGATGCTGTATTTTTTCCCAGTATGTGTTTCTGGCTTTTTTTTTTCTCTCAAAAATCAGTTGCCCATATGTTTGTGGATTTATCTAAGTCTTTTATTCAATTCCATTGAATACTGTGAATGTTTCTGCCAATACTAACCTCTTTTATTATTATAGTTTTGTACTATAAGTTGCCATCTGAAACATTCGTTCTTTTATTTTTCAAGGCTTTTAAATAAAACTTGTTTGTGTGTGTGTGTGTGTGTGTGTGTGTGTGTGTGTGTGTGTTTCCATATCGAGTTGAACATTATTGTTTCAAATTCTGTGAAGAATTTTGTTGGAACTTTATTAGGAATTGCATTGAATTTGTAGATGTCTTTTGTTGGATGGCCCCTTTTTCAATGTTAATCTTACCAATATGAGCCTGGGAGATTTTTTCATCTGCTGATAATCTGCAGTATTTTTCTTCAAAGACCTGAAATTTTTTGTCATACAAGTCTTCTACTTCCTTAGTTAGAGTTACACCAAGGTATTTGTATAATTTGAGCCTATTGTGGAAACTTTTGTTTCCCTGATTTCTTCTTCAGCATGCGTGTCATTTTTAAATATAAGGGCTACCAATTTTTGTTAGTTAATTTTATATCCAGGTACTTTGCTGAAAATATTTGTCAACTGTAAGAGTTTCCTGTGAAAATTTTTTGGACCATTTATGTATACTATCATCAGCAAATAAAGATACTTTGACTTTCTATCTTTCCAATTACAATTCTCCTGAAACCCTTCAGTTGTCTTATTTCTGTAAGACTGTAAGTGCTATATTCAAATGGGATGAAAAGAGTGGATTGTCTTGTCATAGTCTTAATTTTAGTGTAATTGCTTTGAGCTTCTCTTTATTTAATTTGACACTGGCTATGGAATTTCTCTAAATTGCCTTTATTATACAGAAGTATGTTTCTTAAATCCCTAATCTCTCCATGACTTTTATCATGTTGCCATGTTAGATTATGTAAAGGACCTTTTAACAAATCTAATGATACGACCATGTGGTATTTGCCTTCCCATTCATTTACTTGGTTGGTTATATTTGTTGATTTACATATATTGAAACACACTTTCATCCTTGGGATGAAGCCTACTTGATCATGGTGGGTTGTAGCATTAATATTAAATGGTTTTATTAATAAAACAAAGCCAGAGACAGGTATTGGGGTGAACACTGAAAGATCAGAGAAGCAGAACAAGCCACTGCTTCTTCACCTCACCCATTCCTCAGGTGATACTGTGTTCTCAGACTGGAAGCCTCTGAGTCCTTATCCAAATGAATGTCAGCTGAACTGTGCTGCTCAAAGCCTAAAAGCTTAACCAGCCAAATGCTTCTAGTTTCTGGTCTTCACGCCTTATATACCTTTCGGCTTTCTATCATCACTCCCTGGGATTAAAGGCTCACTTTCTGGGATTAAAGGTGTGAGTCACCATGCTTGGCTGTATCCTTGAACACACAGAAATCCAGGTAGATCTCTGCCTCTGGAATGGTAGGATTAAAGGCGTGTGCTACCATTGCCTAACCTCTATGCTTAATATTGTGGCTGTTCTGTCTCTGACCCCAGACAAGTTTATTAGAGTGCACAATATTTTGGGGAACACAATACCACCACAGTGGGTGAATTGTTTTATGTGATCTTGGATTTTGTTGGAAGTAGATTATTTACTCTACTTTCATGAAGTTAAATATATAATTTCATCTCATCCCACTAGCTCTTTTGTTGGTCCATTTCTGTTTTGCTTTCTTTTGTTTTGGTTTTTCTACTGGCTATATCTTGTAACTATTAAATCACAAAGAACTTCTATCCTGTCAAACAATTGATAGGAAACAATGTATCTTTCTGAGGAATTTTTTTGTTCCAACTCTATATTAATCTCTAAGATTCCTCATATAAAAAGTAGCAAGTTATTGACTTTCTCTATTTTGTGCTAGTCCACAAACATATTAAACTTTCATCTAGTATATTTTGATTAATGTTTGTCAATTTTCAGGTTTTCACTTTTTTGAATGCTGCTGCTGAATTTTGTATACAATTCTGAATATTGGACAACATAATCAATTTCACTATGACACTTTCCAGCATGCTCATTGGAGTTTGCTCTCACTCACCACTCTATTATACATTTTGTCTCCACCCCTCCTCTCCTGGTCTACATCTTCTCTGTCAGTAGTCTTGGTTCTACATTCACACTATATATTCATAAGTATATATGGTATAAAATATATATGAGAGAAAATGTGAAACTTTTGCTTTCTTCCTACCTCAATATCTGCTGTGGATATCGCTCTGTACAAATAAAATGCTGTTTGGCCAGTGGCTAGGCAGGAAGTATAGGCGGGACAAGAGAGAAGAGGATTCTGGGAAGTAGAAGGCTGGAGAGAGACACCACCAGCCGCCGCCATGAAAAGCAACATGTAAAGACACTGGTAAGCCACAAGCCATGTGGCAAAGTATAGACTAACCGAAATGGGTTAATTTAAGATAGAAGAAGCAGATAACAAGCAGCCTGCCACAGCCATACAGTTTGTAAACAATGTAAGTTTCTGTGTGCTTTCTTGGTTGGGTCTGAGCGACTGTGGGACTGGCGGGTGAGAGAGATTTGTCCTGACTGGGCCAGGCAGAAAAACTCCAACTACAAATGGCGTCCAACGTGTTGGCAAGAGTTTCCACCTAAAACCTGAGAAAAAAGATTCTAAGACGGAGCTAAAAACAGCTTCCTAATTGTCTCTTTCAAGTTAGCGGCAGCCTGCCGGTTTGAGCTACTATGGCGGGTTCCTGGTGTGTGCATCTGACCTGCAGTATGGCAGGAATGAGGAGTCTACAAGTGGCACTTTACTCTGCTGCTTGGTAGATTTAGCCTTTGCTAGTTAAAAAAAAAAAAAAAATGGTTTCTGGGCTACGCACTGCTTTGATAGAACTGCTTCTGATAGTTGGTGGTACACATGGCTCCAGACCCAGAGCTGTCGGTAAACTGTACCACCGCCATGTTGGGAAGCTGAGGTGGGCGGAGCCAGCAGCCACAGTGGCGTTTCAGTCTTACAAAGATGGATATTACACAGAGAATCTGGTTTGTCTTGTCTTTGGGACTTTTAACTGCAGAAAAAGATTTGATCATAAAAGCTGTTGAGTCAAATAAATATGTAAATTTTAAAGGTACCTTGACTTCAAAATTTGGATATAAGGATATGTTGCTTTGGAAAAGAGTCTCTGCTTTTGTTTCCACAGAAAGCCAGAGGCTGTGGATTTGTTCCAGATTAAGATACATCAGGTTTGATCAGCCAAGACCACCTGAAAGGTCTCTGATGACACCATGGCCCAGATGATCTGACATCCAGAATGGTTTCAAGGCAACTGGCTCAGAGGTTCACCCTAATGGACTACTCTATAATCCTAAAATTTTCTTTGTGTCTCCATAAGATACAGCGCCCCCCTCCAGCAGGAAGTAGTAAGAGAAACTACGCCCACATTCCCAAAATTATCAAGCTGGCTTTGGAGATGGAATTGGCTCACTCCTTCTCTAAACCCAGACATATTGCTAAAAGAAAAGGTTAAGAGATTCTTTTGTCCCAAATCAGAAGAGCCCTCTGGTGTGGGACAGAGAAAAACCAATATTTTTCTTTAAAGCAGGTTGATTATAAATGCCATCTCTTTCTAAAGAAGAAAAGGGGATATGATATAGATATAATAGGATGAAAGGGTAGATTAAGGAAGGAACTTACTTCTAAGGAGCAACAACTTGTTTAAAATGTTTTACATTGGTATAGATTTTAGTCTATTGATACAAATTTAAAGTTAATTTTGTTATAGTATGTATATATTTCTACTCATGTTTAAGGTATTATGTTTGTATAGCTCATTTAAAATTGTAATGGATAACTAAAAATAGATTAATAATTAATCATCTGTGATAATCATACTCATAGCCATGTTAGTTAAGTCTTCTAGGTATACATAGAGATATTTCAGATAGATAGGTAATCTTCAAATACTTCAAAGACCTTCAGAATATGGCATTTAAAATACTTTTAAAATTTAGACTTTCTGGACAGTGAGACATGTCTGCTCCTGGCAGCACTGATTTACTTCAGAGAGGAGGATGGGCATTGAAGACACTTCATATGGAGTTTATCTTCACCTTGGCAAAAATAGCCATTTGGGCAAGAAACTGTTCTTGCCTGGACTGCTTGATCAGCTGGACATGCAGGACCCATAGAAAGGTGACCACAAAACTTTGCTTGACAAAATGGTCCTTCAGGTTCCTGCTTCACAGAGGAAAATGCCAGACATTCTACAGGACATTGAGAGAAGTGACCGAGAGACTCTAGCCCTGTGGGCTGAAGACAAATGCCCCAACTTTACAAAGGAACATTAGGTGACTGTCCAGGCTGCCAGCTGTCTCTGTCTACCCTGCAAGACTCCCGAAAGTTGCTTGCATCCTTCTCCCGGTTCTCAGGTAATATTATATCCTTCTGAAGTCTTTGATGTGGTTGAAGACTAGATAGTTATAATTTTGCTCAGTTATGATACAAGATAAGTTAGATATAAAACCTTAGACTCACCAATATAAGATAGGATATCTTCTTTAATAATGTAACTATAATTCTTGCTTGATAATTGTTTTGTTATATGTAATTTTACTATGTAAAAGTTAAAATCTTCCTTAAAAAAAAAAAAAAAGGGGAAGTGCTGTGGATATCGCTCTGTACAAATAAAATGCTGTTTGGCCAGTGGCTAGGCAGGAAGTATAGGCGGGACAAGAGAGAAGAGGATTCTGGGAAGTAGAAGGCTGGAGAGAGACACCACCAGCCGCCGCCATGAAAAGCAACATGTAAAGACACTGGTAAGCCACAAGCCATGTGGCAAAGTATAGACTAACCGAAATGGGTTAATTTAAGATAGAAGAAGCAGATAACAAGCAGCCTGCCACAGCCATACAGTTTGTAAACAATGTAAGTTTCTGTGTGCTTTCTTGGTTGGGTCTGAGCGACTGTGGGACTGGCGGGTGAGAGAGATTTGTCCTGACTGGGCCAGGCAGAAAAACTCCAACTACAAATATCTTCTCTTCTTCCTGCTCTCATCCAGTTCAGGTCCATCTTCTCCCCAACTGCTTTCATGTCAAACAAGTATAATTGTGTGTGTGTGTGTGTGTGTGTGTGTGTGTGTGTGTGTGTGTTGTGGGTGTGAGCATAATCTAGAATCCACATAAGAAAACAAATATATTTGCCTTTTTGAGTTTGACTTAATTCATTTACCATGACAATTCCCATTTCTATGCATTCTTCTGAAACATAACTAATTCAATTGTTTTTATTTATTTATTTTGACTGAGTAAAACTCACTTGTGCATATATATTCCATGTCTTTTGGTACATACAACTGCTTATCAACATCTTGACTGCTTCAGACAGTTATGTTTAGAGTAGTATAACAATAAACATAGATATGCAGCTATATTATTGCATTATATTCGTTCGATAATATACTTAGTAGTGGTACAAAATTCTGATTGTTTTATTTAATGAGTAGACCTGTTTTGTCTCTATGTATGTATGTATGTATGTATGTATGTATGTATGTATGTATGTACATCATTTGTGCACAGTGTCTTTGGAAATCATGAGAAGTTATTAGATTCCCTGGAACTGGAGTTATGAAAGGTTATGAGTCACTATATAGTTGCTGGATACAGAACCTGGGGTTTTTGCAACATCCACAAGTACCTTGAGCCATTGAGCCATCTCTCTAGCTCCCTTATTGTAATTTTCTGGATGAATCATCATACTGATTTATATTCATAGTGGCTACACTAACTTAGATTCCCTTGAGTAATGGAGAAGTTAATGTTTTTAACATTTGTCCATATTGCTTATGATAGGTTTCTTTCTGCATTACTAATGGAGTCTATCCAGTCACTACTGGATCATTTCCTCAGACCTAGAATACTTTGTTAAATGTTTGAATTCTGCCTTTTGTAATCATATTGATTATAGGATGTCTCAGATCCCAAACCATGTTATACATATTTTAAGTCTATAGTTTACATTCTTTTATCAAAATATAAGGCTCATTGTATCTTCCATGCAATCCATTACTAACTTGATATTACAAAATGAGGTTTGGAATAGTGTTGCACAAAACCTGTCATTTTTGATAGAACATCATAAGTCATAGATCAGTGTGTCCTCCTCCCATTTTTCTGTCTAAATTTGGTCAAATAGAAGAAATATATGTAAAATGTTAGAAACTGTATAGATGAAAGCATTGCTTAACTCTTAGTTCAAGAAAATCTTTTTTTTTTTTTTTGAGTGAAGAACCAACCGTGACATTCTTGTCAGATAACATTTTTATTGAGCCTTTCTCAGTAGCAAATAAAACTTTATTCTGCAGGCACTGCATGATGGATATGTTTCCATTTCAGAATGTCAGAAATCAAAATAATGCTTTATTTTACTTCTATATCCAAGATGTCATTTCTACAAACCTTAAACATGTTGTTTAAAGTGTAAAACGAGTTTGGTATAAATATTTAATGAAATGTGTACATATTTCTATAGTAAATTGTTTTGATATAAAGAGTAGTAACTATATATGAACTTTGAAGTTCAATGATAAGATATTGCTAGAAAAGAATCTTATATAATATAGATCTTTAGTATTCTATGATCATACAAATTTTCATTCAAGTTTTTTTAATCTTATTTACTTTAAAAATTAGTAAGTGTAAAACATATGTGGCTGAGCTCCATTGAAAAACAGAAATATCATTATTGATATAGTTTAACATAGTTACCACCATAGCAAGGACCAATATTACAGAAGGTACTACTCATTTTGTATTTTTCTTCATTTTTGCCTACCTTGGAATAACTTGACTATGTGATTTGAGTATTTTTTGTTATGGGTTTGTACACCATTGTTTACTTAGAGTAGGGCTTTCCATATGGATTGTTAAATGCAGTTGTTACCAACTTGGGACATTGCTAACAGCAATTTGTAGAACCAAAGTAGTTAGCAATATATTTCCCATGCCTATACATGTAACAATTTTGAAGACAGAAACTCCACTGGGAGTCAGTTACAGTTGATTATGAGCCAGTATTGTTGGAAGCAATAAAATTCTTATTTTTGTATCTTTACCACAAATTTAAGATTGTTGGATATTGCTAAAACCAATTCAGAAAGAATTTTATAGTGAAAGCAAAGAATATAACACAAAAGCTTGAAGGCATGTGATAAAATAAAAAGCAAAATGAAGCTATCTGTATAAACATGCAAATTTGTCTTTATCATCTAGATTAAAACAAAATATGTAAGGAATTCATTATAAATATATATTGGTGAGCATAAAGTTTACAAAAAATAAACAACAAAATGAATGAAAGGGCTAGTGCTTGCCTAGAATATAGAAAGTCTCTGGGTTTGATATCTTGTATTGAAGAAATGTTCTCATATAGTTAATCGCATAAAATTATCCAATATAAAAAGAATAAACAATAAAAACTTAATGAATTTATTTAAAAATGTGATACAACTATGTACTTTCCTAAATGGTGGACTTCATTGTGAAATTTTTATACAAGTATATTATTTTGTTTGTTCACATTTACCTTTTATTTTCATCTGATCCCTCTCTCCTTCCTGCTGGATTCATTTATCTTCCAGTATTCCAGTATAGTTATATATGCATATATATGTATGTATACATCACATATACATATATGTAAATATATACATATATACAATCTACATGCATAGAAATACACATATAACTTACACACACATGTATATATAATTTCTCTCTATATATAAAACCTACATGATAGAAAATGTGGAATATTTATTTTTGTGATCCTTATTTTGCTTAAAATGATGACATAATGATTAATAGTTTGGTACATATTCAAGTCATTATATAAATATGCTCTTTATTGTTGAATAAAGCTTTATATATGATTTAAAATCATGATTTATTTAAAATAAAATTGTAATCAGTTGATAAGAGTATTTGTATTAATATGAGGCAAAATGACTTCAAAACACTCAGCTACTAAAACCACAATATAGTTTTAAAAATAAGAAATATCATAATTACATAAATACATATTCAGAAATTAAAATACTAAATATATGAAGAAAATCTTGTTAGAAAATAAAGGCATAACAAAAATTTATTATTGAGTTGAAAACCTTAGTTTCCCAAATTAAATACTGGATAGAAGATCTGAAAAGAAAATAAACAAGGAAACAGAATTGAAAAACACTAAACCACCTATCTACACAAAGAAACTATAAAATTCTTCATCAAATAGCAGAATGTGCTTTCTTCAAGAGCACATGGAACATTAAACAGAATTGACCATACTCTAGGCCATAACATGAATCTCAATAAACTTAGAAGGTCAGGATAATGGAGAGTATATTCTCTGTCCACAGTAGAATACAACTTGAAATTGGTCATCCAAGGGAATTCACAAGTGGGCAGAAAATCAATACCACATTTCTGTATAATTTACAGGTCAAAAATTTAAGGAGGAAGCAAATACTTTGACATAGAAAGGAATGCAAGATATCAAATATTTGGGGAAAAGAAAGGATTTAAGGCATGTAGACAAGTGGTAGATTGTTCAAAAGAGAACTTAAAACATTTAAATAGTAACATTCAGCACACATTATTCCAATAGCTTGTCTCTGCACAGTTATAAATGAAGCTATGAGCAGTTTTCAGGCATTAACCTGGTCACAAAAGTAAGAGATAAATTGACAACATAAATTATAGTTAAGATTGTTTTTGGTCAAAAGAAATCAACAGTTCACAGTTGAACCCATGATAACACTTCTATTTCAAATACTCATCCTGAATTCTAGACCACACAAAACAGCCTTTAATGACTTAATATTAAAAACTAACAGTAACAAATTACAGCTAATTAGTTTATCCTATGTGGGCCATAAATTGTAAAATGTATATTTTAGAACCAAGAATCAAGTTATCCTTGGTTGAATGAAATTTTGTGCTCATACTACTACAAACTTCACGAGACAATGGCAGAAGAGACCAAGTTCTTGTTTTCTGCCAGATAGTGACCTGATCTTATATCTTCAAGGCATGCCTGACTCTATTTAATGCTCTGATTTCTTTTCTATTTGTTCAGATAGTGTCCCATCACCATGAATTCCTGGCTGAGCTCACATGTGCTGTGTGGTCCAGTCTGTCATGCCTTTGCCTCCTCTGCACTGGAATTACAGACTCATACTTTTTAAAAAAAATCTTCTTCTCTGATTTTATATCATCTTTCATGTCTTAGTTGATGTTTCTCTTGCTGTGACGATACTTTGACCATCGCAACTCTAATCAAGGAAAACATTTAATTGAGGTGGCTCTCTTACAGTTCATAGGTTTGATTCCTTATTGTCCTAGCAGGAAACAAAGCAGGATGCCGGCAGAGATGGTGTTGGAGAGGGAGCTGAGAGTTCTTATATTTTGACTCTCAAGAAACACAAAGTAGTTACAGACACTGGGCATGACTTTGGAATATATGAGACCTAAAGTTTGCCTCCACAGTGACACACTTCCTCCAACAAAGCCCTGCTGTGGATATCGCTCTGTGTAAATAAAATGCTGATTGGCAGTAGCCAGGCAGGAAGTATAGGCGGGACAAGCAGAGAAGAGGATTCTGAGAGTAGAAGGCTGAGGCGGAGAGATACTGTCAGAGGCCGCCATGACAAGAAAGATGTAAGGTACCATTAAGCTGCAAGCCATGTGGCAAAGTACAGATTAATAAAAATGGGCTGAATATAAGAGGAAGAGCTAGACAATGGCAGGCCTGAGCTAATGGCCAAGCAGTTTAAATAATATAAGCGTCTCTGTGTTAATATTATAAATGGGCTACCCGAATGCTAGGGCTTAGTGGGACCTGGAGAAAAGCTCTCCACCTACAAAGCCCTACCTGCTCCAACAAAGCCACACTTCCAAATAGTGCCACTCCCTTTGGGAGTCATTGTCTTTCAAACCAGCACATTCCACTTTCTGGCTCCCAAAGGCTTATAGCCTATCATAATACAAAAAATACTTTCAGTAAAACTTCAAAAGGCCCCATAGTCTATAAAAGTCTCAAACTTTAATTGTAATCCTCTTTAAGATTAAAATGAAAAAAAAAAAAAAAAGCAGATCATGTACTTCCAACATATAATGACACGGGATATACATTACTATTCAAAAACATATGGACAGGGGCATAGTGATGAAATACTGGACCAAAGCAAGACCCAAAATATGCAAACTCCAATCTTGCATCTCCATGTCTGATGTCAAACACTCTTCAGATCTCTATCTCCTTTCGGCTCTGTTGACTGCAGCACACTTCTCTCTCTTGAGCTGCTTCCTCTTCCTGTTAGCAACTTTCCTTGGCATGTATTCCCCAGCTCTGGCATCTCCAACATCTTTGGGACTCCAAGGCAATCCAGATTTCCTCCCAAAACCCACTGTCCATTTCCTCCTACAAGAAGGTAAGGCCTCCCACAGGGAGTCAGCAGAGCATTTTATTCAATTGTCTTACAATCTTAACATGTCCAGCATGAGCCACAATAAACATAAGCTGAATTTGTTTATAGTAAAAAAAAAAAAGGAATCTAAATATTAGTTTACCTAAAATTATTAAAAGAAAAAGAGAGATAAGAT